>NC_141285.1:22842678-22915178 GCF_037954325.1 Fistularia commersonii
GGTGTGCGTGTGCGTGTGTGTGGAGAAGGCGCAGTGTGGAAACGCGTGGCCTTGTGTGTGTGTGTGTGTGTGTGTGTGTGTGTGTGTGTGTGTGTGTGTGCCCCTCCAGGCGCTGGACCCCCCCCCCCCGCCTGTTTCTGTCGGAATACTGATCAGGGATGCAGAGCACGTCCAGATAACCGCGTTCGCGCCTTTTATAGGCTTTCAGCGTAGAAGTTGTGTGTGTGTGTGTGCGTGTGCGTGTGCGTGTGTGTGTGTGTGTGGGGGGGGGGGACAGGCGCAGTCCGACCCCCCCCTTTAAGAGATGGTAATCCGTGCATGAGATGAATGGTCTTCTTGAGAGCATTTGCGCAATTGAAGGAGGCGCAGGTCCGAGGAGGACCCTGCGTGAGTAGCAGCATCCGGGTCACTTAGGTGTGTGTGTGTGAGTGTGTGTGTGTGTGTGTGTGTGTGTGTGTGTGTGTGTGTGTGTGTGTCCACAAATCACTCCGCCATTCATGTTGAAGTAGGACGTTATTTGCAGTGAGGAGCTGCTGCACCCTCTCCATCCTTTACCCCTGCAGGCGCCTCCCCTTGTATCTCCTCACACGTCAGGCAGGTACCATCCAGGCCACGTTATTTATGCCTCACACACACACACACACGCACATGCACACACTCGTTTGCACGCAGACAGGAAGTGCAGCTCATCCACCGAGGGTGATGTGATGTTGGTGGAAGCAGCAGCAGAGGAAGGAGGCGAGCCGGCGCCTCGACACAAATAGACCCAGGTGGACTTTTTTTTATTTTCTTTTTCTTCTCCACCTTTCGTGAAACATCTCGGCGGGGTCAGGAGGCCACCTGCCCTCACCAGGAGGGAACCGGGTGACCCCGGAGGTGAGGTTGGGAGATGATCTCATCGAGATGTGCGCGTAGAAGAAGACTCATTCATTTCATTTACGTCGCCCCGGCAACCAGGTATTTATTGCCGTGGCGGAGTTGGTTGACATCTGCGGAAAAAGAAGAAGTTGTTGTAGTTGCACGGAAGCGCCCGTCTGGTTGGTGTTTACGGTAAACAAGGTGTCCTGGCCTGCAGGGCGGGGGGGTCAGGAGAGCTGCTGCCGATGGAAAATGACAAGGGGGGGGAATCAAAAAAAAAAAAAAAAAAAAAAAAAAAAAGGCCAGAGTAGCCAATCAGGAGGCTGCGTGCGCAGAGGGTTACCTGTCGGATGAACCGTCCTGTGAAGCAAAATCTTTGGAAAATATTTTTTATTTTTTATTATTTAAAAAAAAAATCATTTCATATACATCTTGTTCGGTATGTATTTATGTTTAGCTGCTTTTAAAATATCCATCTCATTGTGTCAATTTTTTTTACATCCATTCTGTATTTATGAATAACTCAGCATATATTTATATCCATCCCATTCTGTGCATAGATTTATTTCAAGTCTGTACGTTGTAGTTCTATATATATAAATATTTTACGTCAGTCTAAGTCAATATATATTTCTATATTTATGCCATTATGTACGTATATTTTGTATTCCCGTCCTATTCTGCATTTATAATTTATATCACCTCATTCTGTACATATATTTACTCCCCGTCTGGAAGTTAACCACCCATCTCATTCTTTATATATAATTCACATCCATCTCATTATTTATATATAATTTAAATCCAACTCATGCTGTATGGATACCTTTTTTTTTACATCTACCTCATTCTGTTAAAATATATATTCTCATTCTTTATATAGAATTTACACCTGCCTCAGTTTATCTCTCTCTCTATCTATCTCTCTCTCTCTATATATATATAGGTAAATATATTTTTGTACATCCCTCTGATTCTTGATATGTTTAATATATCCACCTCAGCTCTAGCTTGAATATATAAATATATATATATATATATATAATATATATTTTACAGGATGAGGTGGATGTAAAATATGTATATATATATACTTATATATGGATGTAAAATATATATGGATATATATGGATGTAAAATATGTATATATATATACTTATATATATATATACATATTTTACATCCACCTCATCCTGTAAAACTATATATATATATATACATTAATACATTACATTACATACGTTACACTTTGCATATATTACATAAATTACATCCACCTTATCCAGTAAAAAAAATATAACTGTATATTTTACATTGATCAAATTGTTTTTATATATTTACATCTGACTCCTGTGTATATATGCATATATACATATACATATTGCACATCACTTTGATTCTTCATTCATATATTTTATATCCATCCCATTCTGTATGTTTATCCTGTTCTTTCCATCTGGGATGATTGCTTATCTATCTATCTATCTATCTATCTATCTATCTATCTATCTATCTATCTATCTATCTATCTATCTATCTATCTATCTATCTATCTATCTATCTATCTATCTATCTATCTATCTATCTATCTATCTATCTATCTATCTATCTATCTATCTATCTATCTACCTTTAAACAGTCGGAGAACAAGGACAAAAACAGATCTCCTCCTTGATCAATCATCAATCAGCGCCGCCTCCATTTATTCAATAGCTAATAAGCTAACAGGCAGCGACTCGCGTCACGACCAGGACCAGGAGTCCATCGATCACGAATCAATGAGCCCATTTGGCGGGTTCACCGCGGGTCAGGCGCACCGGCACCGGCATGACGTCGCTATCTGTAGACCAACGAGCCGATCCGATCGCTTTCTTTGTTTTCCGCAGAGAGAGCAAAGCTAAACATCAATTTATCGATGTCATGCGCACACACACACACACACACACCCTTATTGATTCATAGGTGGAATATAACGTCTCCTCCACGGCCGGCGGACGCCGCGTTCACTGAATTATATGTTAATACCAGAAAAACTCGAATGCCCTCAAAGGGGTACTTTGGTAGCGCTAAACACAGCTGGTGACAGTGAAACCAGTACTCGTGCGTCCGCCGATACTTGGTCAGTACTTTAAATCCAACCCAATGGTTCCTCTGGCGTCTATTATCCAATGAAGACGCGTTTATATCGGGTTCGCGGGGCCGATATGTGATCGTAATGGATTTAGATGTTGATAAATGTGCTAGCACCGTAGCGCTGTAAAAGTACTGGCTATTTGAATTGCCGCCTGCTACCTAAGGGGTAACACAATCCGCCAGGTTTTAAGATCCCCGCGGGTTTCGATCCTTCGTGGTGATTTCCGGAATTAGCGGCGAGGCCGAATCTCAGAGACGGTTGCCGTGCCGCCCGAACAAGACAAAAAGGCGGATCTCCCGATAAGAGATAAGCGCAAACAAAACACAGCGCGAGGAAGTAAATCAATTAGCCAGAATGCTAATTGGATTTTCACCCAACATATGGTCCCACGGTTATTGATTAGCGCTGTTTAAATGCGGAAACGCTGTCTTTTATCAGACGAAAGGGAGCGTGTGTTCGTCTGATACCCATATCTATTAGTTCTGCAAGGGTACCGAAGTCCTTTCTAGTTTGCATTTGTGTACCCTTATCCTTAAGGAGATAGAAATGGACGGTAATCGCTAAGAGAACGTGCGGTGTGCTGTAGCTTGTATTAAATGCCGGTCGGACGGATATGTCAACGTGTCAACAGTGCGGTTAGCGCGCTAGTAGCTCAAGAGGGTGGGTGTCAATGTGTGCGTTTAAAGCTCGGACAGCGGACGGGAGCTCGTGCAGTTCAGCGGAGGCTTCCGATCCCGTTGGTGGTAGCCTCCTGAGAAGATTCCTGACTTCAACCGCTTTGGTTCGCTGTTCATGCGTGTAACATTTCGAAACCATTTTAGAACTAGCGCTGGGTGGAGGTGGTGGAGGTCCATAGCCGTTCTACAAGGACACCCCTGTCACAGAGACACATCTGTAAGCATACTGAACCCTGGAACGACTATTGTTGGGCTACCATCTGTCGGAGGGTTGGCACGAGCTCCTCTTGCTCGAGTGGCTGGACTTCTGGAGGAAGAGGGGGTGGATCCGCCAGCTTCTCAGATGGTGGTTAAATGACCCTTCGGTTGTATTTCATCAGGATAGCTCCAGCTAGGTCAGTCCTGCTTCAGTCTACCTTCTACTCCCAAATTTTGTCTTTTCCCATTCAACTTCTTGCTTCCCCTGCCACACCCTTGACAGCGCCGCCCCCCCTCTTCCCCTGAACCCTTTCTATTTCCTTTTAGGCATTTCTTTGTCTCTTCCACCCGCCGTTTTGTAAATTTTTTATGGCCTCCCGTCTGTCGTTCACCTGTCGGCGGGTCTACGCGACACTCCCGCGCTCACACGTCTCGTCGGGGAATCGTTTTTTATGGCGTCAGACACCAAAAAGAGGTTCTGCGCCGCCACTCTGCTGCCCACTGCGGATTCCAAGGAATGGCAGTTTTGGGGCGGCTCCGGGGTTTATCCCTAACTTTACATCCCGGGCTTTTCTTGTCCTTTGCCTCCGGGGAAGGCACTCGTTCCTTATTTTTTCCGTCATCGTGGCGGGCGAATCCTCTTGTTTGGCGTTGCAGGGGACCTTGCGGCCCCCGCTCCTCCGTGCCAGCGCACATCTCTTGACGTGGCATTTTGTGCATCCAGACGGGTGACATGATGAAATAAGCGTTGCAGCCGGGGGAACGGGAGGTGAACACGGAAACAGTCTCCTCATCCTCGTTCTCTTGGCTTTATTAGGACTCGATAAGGCCTCTAATCCGCCTGAGCAAACGATCCCCATTCCCTTTCTTTGTTGCGTCCAGGGCTGTAATTCTGGAAAGTGTGAATGTAATTGCGCTCTATTGCGCTATAAAATAATTGGATCAGCGAGAAAAAGGATGCATCGTCTTGAAGAAAAGGGGTTTCCTCGGCTCAGGGACGCTCAGCCCCAAAAGTAACGGGCGGATAGACACTCGGTGGTTTATCGTTTTTGTTGTTGACGGCGTTTCGGAGGGTCGGCCGAGAGGTGGCGTCCACCCTGGACCGATTTCGGGATTAGCCGCTACTTTTTTCACATGCTTTGAGGACTGCGGCTAGAAGAACGCTGCGGCTAATTTATGGATTTTTAAGGAGCTTCACGCCGCTAACATATTTTAGCTCGTCACGACAACGGAAGCCAGGCTGTGACGGAGGAATTCAGAAGACGACTTTAGCGGTTTTAAGCTCGCTAGATAAAGATGTAGATAGCGATCGATGACTTTTCCTGCTAGTTTTTTTTTTTGTTTCGTTTTTTTTTAACCAGGATTGTTCCAGGCGATGTTTACCAAGTATCTAATTAAAAGTAAATATCATGTGACAAATTGATGCATTTGTAACGGCACTATACGGACATTTTTTTTTTTCTTATTTCAAATTTAGCAGGTGCGCTCCATAGCGAACTTCCTCTGACTTTTCGGGAAACATTCATCAGCAGCAGAGGAGTGACTCCAATTCACATTTTGATATAAAAATCACCACGATGGCTTGTTTGTTTGTTTCATTTTTTTACTTTTTTGACTTCCATGCATCGCCGCGAGTTGACAAGAGAGGACGGGACAGGACCTGCTCCTCAGCCTTCAGCCTCATGAAACGTCACATCTGTCTCTGGAAATGAGAGGGAAAGAAAAAAGGGAGAAAGAACCCCCCCCTCCCAAAGCAAGCTCAATAATTTATGACTTGGAAATGCCACACAAAGCTTTGTGTGACCGCACAAGTGGGCCGGGGAGGCGGGCAGCTGCCAGATCGCATCAGCCGGCAGCTCCGAGTGTTTGGCTCCTGAGCTTATTGGATTGAAGTTTAATTAAGTGGATGTGCAATTTTGCGTGCAATTGATTTTCTAAATAATCTGAGTAAAATGTTTTTTTTTTTTTTTTTTTTTTTTTTTTGCACGACGCGGCCGAGACGATGAAACAAAATTGGGGAAGAAACAGCGGCGGCGGCGGGGGGTGGGGTGGGGTGGGGTGGTCGTCGCTCTCGCTTTGTATCAAGCAAATGTGGAGCTCATGAATGATTTATGGAAGGAGCCGCGACGCTCGCAGGAGGTTCTGGAGCTTCTGCGGGGTTTCGGGCTCGGCCTGAAGGCAAGGCGGGGTCTGGACTTCCGACGCGGCCGAGTACTTGTGCGTTACTTAGAAGTAATCCTTGGAATTAAAGTGTCTCTCATTCACACGTCAAATGCAGACATGTAACCCCGCGGTCTCTCGCAGGTCATACAGGGATGCGACCGTTCACCCTTTCATTCATATGTCATATGTAGACATACAACCAGTCAGCCACTCATTCACATCATATAGCAACGTACAACCCTTCACCCTTTCATTTACATACCATATAGAGACGTGCAATAATTCACTCTCTGGTTCATGAGTCGTACGTAGAAGTACGACCATTCACCCTCTCATTCACGTCATGTAGCGACGTGCAATGATTCACTTTCTCATTCACATGACATTCATCCTGTCATTCGCACGTCATCTATTGACATACAACCATTCACTCACTCATTCACATCATGTAGAGACATGCTATGATTTTCTCATTCACATTTTATAAACAGACATAAAACCATCCACCCTCTCATAAATATGTCATATAGATACAACTATGCACTCACTCATTCACATATATGCACACTTTCATTCACATATCATAAAGAGACATGCGATGATTCACGTTCTCATTCACATGACATTCATCCTGTCATTCGCACATCATCTATTGACATACAACCATTCACTCACTCATTCACATCATGTAGAGACATGCTGTAATTTTCTCATTCACACGTTATAAACAGACATAAAACCATCCACCCTCTGTGTCTATATATGTTATATAGACACAGCTCTACGCTCACTCATTCACATATAGATGTTCAACCATTCACTCTTTCATTCACATGTCATAAAGAGACATGCAATGATTCACCCTCTCATTCACATGTTTTTTTACAACCATTCACTCAGTCATTCACATCCTATAGAGCCGCACAACATTCACCCTTTCATGCAGTGATTCACACCATGTGCAACCGTTCATCCTGTCATTCATACGTCTGACATTCAACCGTTCACCCTTTCATTCGCCTCCTCATATAGAGACTTCTCTGCCTTGTCACGGTGCTATCAGCTTTTCACGGACGCCCCACACCACAGGCAGGCTTCTGGAAGTCAGCCAATCAGAAGATTGGGTTTTTTTGGGAAGTGTGTGTGTCTGTCTGTGTGTGTGTGTGTGTGCTGATTAAATTGATAACCAGCTTATTTCAGCCAGAGGAGGAATTGGCAACCTGTGTAAAGTTAGCAAATGAGCTAAACACCATTTCATTAAATGCACTATCTGACCAAGCGGGATTTAGATATAAAAACATTTTCACTTCCTTTGGCAAAATTGTCGCCCTATTTCTTTCTCCGAGTATTTTCCCACCGTCTCACATGCCGTTTTCTCCATGATAAGAGGTTAGCTCTCCCCAAGATGGCCGCTAATCCCTCCTGATTTGCATGCTAGCCACGTCGCATCTCCATCAGTCTCTGAAAAAAAACTGTCATGGATGGATCTTTTTTAAACTTTTAATTAAATACAAACTGGTAACATCCAGAAATATATATAATATATACAAATATATAATCTTAATTTTTGGTCTGACGTGACAAGGCTAATGTTTTAGCCCCAAAAAATCCATAAATTAGCCGCATCATTATTTAAGCCGCAGTATTTAAAGCATGTGAAAAAAGTAGCGGCTAAGAGTGCGGAAAATCTCGGTATATATATATCTATATCTATATATAGATATAGATATATAGATAGATAAAATGTGCTGTTCTTCTGAGACAAATGGTACATCCCAAAATCAAAGCATACAGAGCAGTGACCAAAGTCTTGCCATTCTAGTTTCCATCATATGTGCTCTCCAAATTTGTAAATAACCGATAAAATCCATGCAGTGCTTGTTTCGTTATCTTTCCGGCCAGCTTGCGCACGCCGCCTCGCCTCTCAGGAGCGAGCAGTCGGCGATGGAGATGCTCGGTGACGGCGTCCTGATTTATAAGGCCATGTTGTTGACAGAGGTCAACGAGACTGTTATCAGCTGATGCCATTCCTCGTCGGAGGAGTAAGTGGTGCGGAGCGCAACGTTGCCGCGTCAAACAGGTTGTGTGTTTTTCGCATGAGAAGCTGTGGGACTCTGGGACCTCGACTCTGGAGTTTATCTTTGGTGATTTTTTTTTTTGAGCAAACACTGACCATTCATTATTTTTACTGCTTACCCACATTCGGGGTCACGGGGTGTGGAGCCTATTCCAGCTGGGGAGAGGCGGAGCTAACATATCGATACGTACAACCATTAACTCACCCATTAACATCATGGGTACCCAGTTAACCTAGTGCGTATTTTTGGAGTGGGTGGCACACTGGTTAGGGTCAGTGATAATGTCCACAGTTGGATTCCCACAGGGAGGCCTTTCTGTGCAGAGTCTCCATGTGGCGGTATGTCTGAACAAGTGAACCCAAGACTTGTATGACTCTGTTTGGAGTGAGAAATTGTGTGAGGGTTGTATGTCTCTATGTGGCCCTGTGATTGGCCGGGGTCTACCCGCCTCTGGCCCAGTGACGGCAGGGATAGGCTCAGGATAAGCAGTGGCTTGATAAAGGATGAATTAATAACTTTTGGAAGCTGTTTTAGGGTGCTACCTGAGATGTCCGAATGAGTGGCCCAAGAGTTGTATGTTTCCATGATGACATGTGACACTGAGTGAGGGTTGTGATAGGCCGGACCAAGGTCTACCCACCTCTGGCCCAGTGACCGCAGGGATAGGCTCAGGCTCAGGATAAGCAGTGGCTGGATAACGGATGAACGAATAACGTTCAGAAGCCGTTTTAGGGCGCTACCTGAGATGTCTTAATGATTGACCCGAGAGTTGTATGTCTTTAAGATGACATGTGACAATGAGTGAGGGTTGTGATAGACCGGACCAGAGTCTACCCGCCTCTCGCCCAATGACGGCAGCGATAGACTCTTGAAGTGACCCGGACAATTCCATCGGGCTTTCATTGACATATCAATCGGTCACTTTACCGATCGACTTCTGCAAATTAAGATCTTTTCCTTTGTCTTCTCTTCCAAGGTCTCACTCGTCGTCAATCTCCGGACATCAACATGGGCTCCCGGGATCTCCCCTCGCTCCTCCCCCCGGCTCTGAGGCTTTCGGTCGTCGCCGTGATCCTCCTCCTCCAGCTTCAACCCTCGGTGGCCGGCGCGCCGCCCGAGCCCAACCTGAGCGGCGCCGTAACCCCCGTGTCCTCCAACAAGTCTGATTGTGGCAAGGCCGAGCCGTGCTCGCCCGGCGTCATCCTGCCCGTGTGGGAGCCCAAGAACCCATCGTTCGGGGACAAAGTCGCCCGGGCGACGGTTTACTTCGTGGCCCTGGTCTACATGTTCCTGGGCGTGTCCATCATAGCCGATCGTTTCATGGCGTCGATAGAAGTGATCACGTCGCAGGAGAAGGAGATCACCATCAAGAAACCCAACGGGGAGACCACCACTACCACCGTCCGGATCTGGAACGAGACGGTCTCCAACCTGACGCTCATGGCTCTGGGATCCTCGGCCCCCGAGATCCTGCTGTCCGTCATAGAGGTCATCGGACACGGGTTCAACGCCGGCACTCTTGGCCCCTCCACCATCGTGGGCTCGGCCGCCTTCAACATGTTTGTGATCATCGGGCTTTGTGTTTACGTGGTGCCCGACGGGGAGACGAGGAAAGTCAAGCACCTCCGCGTCTTCTTCGTCACGGCCACCTGGAGTATCTTCGCCTACATTTGGCTCTACCTGATCTTGTCTGTCATCTCACCTGGTGTTGTGCAGGTGTGGGAGGCGCTACTCACATTCTTCTTCTTTCCCATCTGTGTGGTGTTCGCCTGGGTGGCCGACCGCCGGCTGCTCTTCTATAAGTATGTTTACAAGCGCTACAGGACCGGCAAGCAACGTGGAATGATCATCGAGACAGAGGGCGACCGTCCGCTGCCTTCCAAGGTACGTACCCGTGTACTTGTACGGAGTTCTCTTCATTGTAAGCGCCCGGTTGGCCCAAGCAGGCTTCCCCAAAACCAAAAGCGGAGTCCTGCTTAAAGAAACATGATCCACTGCCGTCGTCTCTGGGGGTTCCGGCGGGCGGCCGTCGCTCCTGTCAGCCTCATTTGTCAAGATGATGACTCGGGTTGTGGCTCGATGGGCAATCAAGCTCGATCCCTGGCGTTAGCGGGGATTACCGCCTAGCTGTAACCGCCCGGTTGTACCCGGCAGAGATTGCCCGACTTCTTCTCGCTGATGTCTCGCTGACTTATTGGTGCAGGTGTTCTCGTGACCCCGGGTTTCCCCCCAAGAGTGATGGAAGGAGGGAAACTTGCGGCCTCCTCAGAAAACCGCCGGAGCTTCCCCCGGATAATAACAAGCCGTGACGGCTTAATTAAAACAATACGGCCCGGCTGAGAGCCACATTTTTAACATTCGAGATGACAAATTTAGCCGCTTGACGGTGATTTATTTTGTTTTTCTTACCGCCAACCCACCACCCACTTCCTTTCTGGTGACTTATAAAAGCTAATATGGAGTCTTTTAGCGCCTAATCTCTCATTAGGCGCCAATTGTAATGAGGCACTCTCAAATGTAAACTTGGCGTCAACGGGTTTGATATAGCCGTTTGATCATTTAGATACTTCAGGATGAGTCGTCAATTATTGTCCGATACCCGTATTGAAACAGGCTTTGAGAAGATTCGCCTTTCTCCTGGATTCAGCTGCGGGTGCTACACTCCCTGTCCCCATAGTTGTATGCCTTGCATTGGTACCGCTCACAGTAGTACTAACTGACGACTCCTTATGGTACTCTTTGGTGTCGATCTAGCGCGCCTCGGCGTCTCATTTCAGGAGTCCATCAGAGGGACAGCGCGTACGAGATGTTCTGGAGATGAAGTTGGAATGAGGTGATTCTTACCTGTGCGGAGAAGAGGTAGTGAAGATTTGGGTAGAAGGAGGCTGAGGTTGGAACTGCCAGGCAGGAGGTCCTCAAGGAAGACCAGAGAGGAGACGTATGGTCGGAGGGTTAGTTGGTGTTAGTTGGTGTGAGAGAAGAGGATAAAGAGGAGAGGGTTAGACGGAGGAAGGTGATTGGCTGTGGAGACTCCTGAAGGGAGCAGCTGATAGGACCGGAAGACCTTTTCTTACTTTTCGGCAACAACATGAACAGCACCCGCACTAATAACTACTGTTGTTAGTGAAGATGGTGATGATGACATCCACAGAGTTGTTAGAGATCTTACAAAACATCGTGGGATTCTCACGAGCGAGTCCGACGGCGGCGGCGGCGGCGGGAGCGCGGACACCTCGTCGAGGGGAATCCCGTCTTCTAGAAATGGATCAATGAATCGTAAAGTGCCAGTTAAGACCAGCCCGGCGTTCCCCCGAAGGGAAGCTCCAGTCATCTGGAGGTTCTTAAAAGAGACTCTCTCTTAAAAAACATCTGTTTCAGGAATAAAACTATATTCGGGTCTTTAGAATTCGGAACCCAAGTTCGGTTAGTCCCTCGTATGCTCCCGGGATTTTCCGGACCTCCAAGAATAACCACAAGGTCTGACATGCCGCTGCTCTCTTGTGTCTTCAGGTGGACATCGAGATGGACGGGAAGATGCTGAACTCTCACGGCGTCGACTTCCTGGATGGTCCGCTCGGCCTGGATATCGACGAGAAGGATCTGGACGAGGAGGAGACCAGGAGAGACATGGCCAAGATCCTGAAGGAGCTCAAACAGAAACACCCCGACAAGGAGGTGGGTGACTAATTCGAGCGGATGTTAACATATTCTTTATATGTTCTACTCTTATCTCACATGCGCGAGAGGACCCGCTTCATAGAAAAAACAACATTTTAAGCTTTCGGCCTTTTCGCGGATTTACCGAGAGCTTTTCAAATCCGCTGGAGATGTTGTTCAAAGAGGTGTCTCTTGGTTTCCCCTTTTTGAAGATACACTTTAGTTAGCAAGACAGGGCTAGCTCTGTTAGCTGCCCCGCTCCCCCTTTGGCTTGGAGGGCGTGAAGAAGGCGGACTTCCAGATACTCAGAGGCCCCGGTTATGAATTCCTTCATTCATCTAAGTCCAGTATTGCACTACTATGTACCGTCATTTCTGGACTATTGAGCGCACCTGAATATAAGCCGCACCGCAACTAAATAAATGTATGTGTACATATAGAGGGCGCGCTTGTTCTATAAGCCACAGGTGTCCACGTTGTGACATGAGATATTTACACAGAAATGTTGAATTAAATACATACCGGTAACATCCACAAATATGTACTGGAAATGCTTTTATTCTGAACAGTGGCTGACGAAAAAGATTAATAATAAATAACACGAGGAAAAGGCCATCCATCCATCTACTTGGGCCGATCGCTATCTTCATCTTCCTCATGCGCACTAACTGCGTTAAAGTCGTCTTTTTCGGTGTCGGAATTGAACACCCTCGGAATTTCACGGTAATTTCACTGGTCCGATGTGACGAGGCTAAATGTGTCAGCGAATGTTTGGCCGTAAATTAGCCCCATCGTTGTTTAAGCTGCAGTGTGTAAAACTTGTGAAAAAGAAGCGGCTTATTGTCCAGAAACTACGGTACTCATTCCCTTCTTTAGACGACTAATGTTGTACTTTCCGGCATTACCTGCAAGCTAGGAGTTCCATTGTATGACAATAAATCCTTTAAATTCTGAATCAAGCTTCCACGATAAAATTGACCTCCAGGGATGTTAAGACAAAAACACTTTTCTTTGGTTACTTTCACAAGCAGGGAAACTCATGAGCGCTTTCCCGCCACAAGGTCCACGGTTGGATTCCTTTCTTTGTGGGGTTTCCATGTTCTCCCCCCTTGTGTCGTCACGGGTTTCCTCCGGGTTCCCCGGTTTCCTCCCGCAGTCCAAAAACATGCGGGAGGCCCGCTGGAGGACCTAAATTGCCCAGACGTGCGAATAAATGAGAGTGAATGGTTATTTGTCTCTATACGCGGCCCCGTGATTGACCGGCATCCGGTCCGGTGGTGAATACCGCCTCTTGTCCGACGGCAGCCGGGATGGACTCCGGGAGCAGGAGAAGCCGTATAGATGACCAGACGATGGCTCTCAAGAGCAAACTACCGAAAGGAACTCGTCCCGGTAAGAATGTAGCGATAGCGGAGAACCCGTTGGTCGAACCCTCGAGAAAACCGGGCCAGCCTGCCGGTAGCCTGCCGTCACGTTAGCTTAAGGTTTCCCTCCAGTGAAGGACGTCTTTTCTAATTACCGAGCGTCGCGGCTTCACGTAGCCGGGGGCGGCGAAACTCAAATCTTTGACTGGTTTTCTAACGTTGCGGTGACACGGCATTAAATCTCATTTCTCCGCACGAGTTTGATGCGACGGCGACGGCGGCGGCGGCGGCTTCGCGACGGGTTCTCACAGGAGAAGACGTTCAACGTTCTCGCCCGTGTCGTGTCTCCTCTGTCGCCAGATGGAACAACTCATCGAGCTCGCCAACTACCAGGTCCTGAGTCAGCAGCAGAAGAGCCGCGCTTTCTACCGCTGTCAGGCCACCCGGCTGATGACAGGCGCCGGGAACATCCTGAAGAAACACGCGGCCGATCAAGCCCGGAAGGCCGTCAGCATGCACGAGGTCCGCTCCGAAGCCGGCGATAACGATCCCATCTCCAAGATCTTCTTCGAGCCCGGTTCCTACCAGTGCCTGGAGAACTGCGGCACGGTGGCGGTGAACGTGGTGAGGCGGGGCGGCGACCTGGGCAAGACCATCTCTGTGGAGTACCGGACCGAGGACGGCACGGCCAACGCCGGGTCGGACTACGAGTTCACGGAAGGCGTGGTGGTGTTCAAGGCCGGCGAGACCGTGAAGGAGATCCGCGTCGGGATCATCGACGACGACATCTTCGAGGAAGACGAAAACTTCCTGATCCACCTGTCCAACGTGAAGATGCTGACGTCAGAAGGGGACGAACCGGAAGAAGAAGAGTCCGCCAACCACGTGGACTCGGTGGCCTGCCTCGGCCTGCCCGCCACGGCGACCGTCACCATCTTCGACGACGACCACGCCGGTATCTTTACCTTCGAGGAGCCCGTGTGCCACGTCAGCGAGAGCGTGGGCACCATGGAGGTGAAGGTGCTGAGAACGTCGGGGGCTCGCGGCGTCGTCATGCTGCCGTACAAGACGGTGGAGGGGACGGCGAGGGGCGGCGGCGAGGACTTCGAAGACGCTCACGGCATCCTGGAATTCCAAAACGACGAGATCTTGTGAGTAGCTTCGATCCGTATCTCCGGACGACTTGTTTTTTTTCGGCGACGATGCGAGAAGAACACGAGGTGTGATGTGGCGGCCGCAACCGACGGGGGGAAACGACCAACAACCCCCTTCCCTTCCCCTCCTCCCGCTGTCCCTTCTTTCTCCTTTGACTCCTTTGACTCTTCTCTTACCTCCATCTTGTTTGCTTATCTTTGCCTCGGCTCTGCGGGACTCCTGCGCGTTGGCCGGTTTTCAGTTCCCGCAGCTGGAACCGAGCGAGATGTCGGGGACTCTGCTTTATTTGAAGATCTAAGGTAGACTTGTTGAAGGTACCGCCTAGTCACCTGAAAAGACACTAGATGGGGTATCTTCTGCCGCATTTGCTGGGAAGCCGTTGCCCTTTTAGACGAAGTGACCCCGTGTGTGAATGCCTCAGGAGCTGCGTGAATAGGAGGTGAAGATTTATGAAGGACACCCGTGGTGAAATGGGCTCCACCCTTTGAGACACTTCTGTCCTTTCAGGAGGATTCCTGCCCGTATTAGCATTTGAGGTACTGTCAGTGGCGATGCCCTTCCGCGAAATTAGATGTCTAAATCTTTTCTTTGGCAGAAACAAAAGGGCATACAACCGCGAGAATCCTGCGAACCGCACGGCAAAGGATTCGGGGCTATTTAAATTCACCTGGAATAACATTCTAGGCGGTGCGAGGGGTTTTACCGGTAAATCCCCGCTCTCGCCAGAAGGATCCCGCTCGGTCGTGTGAAATACCAAAGCAGCGTTTTGAGATTTGATGTATCCCATAATATAGAACGCGGAGGTACGGGGGGACTTAAGCCGAGAGGTCGGGGGTCGGAGATACTCCAGGAGGAGAGTCTTATTATCTGATGGTGACTCACAGTGAGGATCATGATTGCTATTTGACCACATTTCAGGGGGCCCCTCGCTCCCTCAGGCGGCCGCCGCGCTCGCCGTCCTGAGCCGCCGACTGCGAGGGGAATTAGCTTTAGCGCCGCGCTAAATGACGAGCGCGCCGGCTCCGATCAAAGGGCGTTTCAAAGGACTTATGCGTCCCTCCAGTCTCTCCTTGTGAGAAATATACCGGCGCGACACATGAAAGCGATCCGTCGGCAGAGGAGGGCTGAATAGCGGCTAGCTTAGAACGCGACACTGTTTGTTGCCGCGTACAGTCACAACATGCGCAACATGTGTTGTCGATGCTCTCTGTCACGGGGAGTCCGTGATCCTTTTGACCCACTGGATGACAGGCAGGTCAATGGCCGTCGTGTTTACACGCAAACAGAATCGTCGGTTGCGTTCGGGCGTTTACGGCAGGGGTTCCCGACCCCCTGGTCCGCCGATTTTTTTGGTACCGTTTTTTTTTTCATTAGACCTTCCGGATCTTATTTTGAAAAATGACCGTTTCCACCTTCGCCTTATTGCCTCTTTAAACTCTGTTGCGCCATTTCACACACCTAGTTCAGCTTTTTCAGGAGGAGATTAGCAAACAATGAGACTGGCGACAAAAAGAAAGCTGCATTTAAAGGAAGATGTCAAGATTTCTACCTAAGTTACCGGTTCATCGGAACAGGTGATACACAATCTTGTATTTGCAGCTAGCAAACGGCTTGCTAATGACGCTACATTCAGACAAAACACCCTGCATTATAACACAATTGCAATTTTTTCGCAAGAAAACCGCATTGCTAAAGCTTATGAGCCTTTTACTAGCGGGGAAGGCTTGAGTGCAAAATGATTGTAATTTCCTAATATAAAGTGTAATTGTAGTATTCAGATTAAATACCGTGAAGTGACAAAAGGTTTTATTATTTGAACCCTCGTGCCTCGAACAGAAACCGTCTCATGCATAAAAGTGGTCCTTCGCACTAAATAGATCGGGGACCGCTGGCTTACGGGATCTCACGTTCCCGTTGCAGGAAGCGACGATGAGGCGAAGCTCTCGCGCTACGTAGTTTTACCTCACTGATCGGCAAGGTAGAATCACTGTTTCCTCGAAAGCGCAAGATAAGGCGGGCGCTTTTGCACTCGCCGTTGCCGTAAATTACCGTGTGCGGTAAAATCCTCCACGGGAGGCCCGCCATGCTGTTGGCTCTAGTGCGAATACGATAAAACTCACGGCTTTTAACGGATGGCTTTAGCGCGCATGCTAGCTAACGGGATGAGTCAGCAGAATTCCGATTATTGATTTGCCCGTAAAGTCCAGGGGCTTTGTGGATGAATCAATTATACGAATATTGGCTAATGGATGATCTTTAAAATCCCGGTCGCGGTATCTTTGACTTTCCCTTTGACTTTTTTTTTTTTTTTTTACCCCGACTTAACCGACGCTGAGAAATTCGTTTATCTTCGGATTATGGGATTAACCGAGCTAGCACGGGGCAGTTTATAAACCAGCTGGCGCTTTAGAAAATGTATTTGGGTAAAACCGCCGGGGCGATCCCGTCCCTCCGACGGCGCTTCGGACGGCCGGTTCGATTCCCCGACGTCCTCCTAGCTTTGCGGAACTGCTCTTTAGCGAGACGCCGAAGTGGCTACGGCTAACGGGCTGCTCATCACGGTTCATCCACGACGGGTCAAATGCAAAGGTTCGCTGACGATGTCGTGCCGTATATCACAGAATTCATCGTCGTCTTCTCCTTCATCCGGCAAGCTGCAAATTTCGCATTTTCCTTCGCACAGCGGCGTGTTTTCCTAACTTACCTTGAACGCATCGGTGCTTACGCAAAGGCGCTAGCGTGCTGTAGAACCCTCGCTCTACTCTTTTCTCTCTCCCCCCGCTCTGTTGTCACAACACATGTGGAGAAATAATAAATAATACGGGTTCGGTCGTGTCTAAAAATGATGCTGGAGTGTCTTTGAATGCACCATCAAAGGGTGTTTTCAGTGGGTCAACGCGATCGAGCGTTCGGGAAATGCACTGAAATCTTTCGATAAACAGCCGCCGGTAAAAGGTGTTATATTTTTAGCATAAACATCGCATTCATTCGCGAGCCCGCTTTTCAAAACTGCTAGTTTGCGTCCTGCTAACCAGCTAGTTTTACCCCTTCCGGGTGTTTCTTTCATGATTTGACATGCAAATCAGCCGATTCCCTCGGCGCGTCACGCCATCGCGATGTAAGTCAAACATGGCCGCTGAGAAAATAGGGTCGCAAACTTGTTTGAGTTGTTGACACAAGACGGAAAACAGACGTCGGCTGTTAAAAATAGACCCACGTAACTGTCACAAAGGCGAGGCATTCATCTGCGCCGCATGTCCTTGGATGGGGTTTTTAAAAATAGAATATGGATTTCTGTATAAATACAGGCCAGGCTGGTAGCATAAATGATCTTCCGGGGCCAGGAGTTGCCGCGTCTCGTCTGGGGAACTTTAAATAAAAAAATTAAAAAAAATAGCTGATCCGAACGGGATGGCCTCCAGGCTTTCTTTACCCTGATTCTGTTTCCCAGGGAAAGGAAGGAGGGAGGGAGGGAAGGGTTTGCAGAGACCGGTGAGATGAAGGGAAAGGTGAAGTGAGACGGGACTGAAGAACAAGGGGGTGTATGTTGACATTTCCTCAAACCCGGCTGCTGTTTTCAACGTTAGCTTCTGGCTATGTTCATCCTCGGAGATGGCTTTTTTTTTTTTTAAATGGGTGTTCAAGTGTGTGTGTGTGTGTGTGTGTGTGTGTGTCCGCTCTACCTGTCCATCAAGACTCACGTCAAGCGTGAGCACACTGGCTGGGGATGTAAGCTCATATTACACCTGCTAATGCTAATGTAAAAACTGCCATTTTTAATCGTTTCACTTCGTCCCCCTGCCAGTACTACAACCAGCTTTGCTAGTAGTACTACGTTTGCAGGTACTACACACTCAATACCTTCTGTACTTAGGTAGTTAATACTTCCAGAACTAGCAAACATCTGGCTTTCACACTGGCTGCGGGGTTAGCGCTGTGGTTAGCGTTTCACGCCTCGCAGCTAGCAGGTCTGCGGTTGGATTCCCACAGGGAGGCCTTGATGTGTGGAGTCTCCATGTTCTCCATGTGTCTGCGTGGGGTTCCTCAGGGTTCTCCAGGTTCCTCCCGCAGTCCAAACACGTGCAGGAGGTTCACAGGAGATCCTGAATTGTCCAGACGTGAATGAGAGGGTGAATTTGCTGCTGCCAGATAAGATATATAGATGATGCATGAATGAATAAACTAATAGGTTCTCCGTCCACATCCTTCTCATCTCTGTCAGCTGTTCAACAGTGGATTGAATGTTTTAGGGTTGCCGACATTTGACCGGAATTTAGCGTTTTTGAGCGGCGTTATTGACCCACGAACCAACGCATTGATCTAGAAAATGATTAAGGGATTAGCGGATAGTAATTGGTTCCTGCAACCCCGTCAACTTTACACAAGCGGTTTACTGTCGTAACGATGTTTCCACGTGTACTCTTACCCAGCTGGTCAGACGGCGCTAAGCTTCGATTTCTGGAAACTTGCATCGCTTTATTTGCCACGGTTTATATCCATTTATTTCAGCTGCCGGTGTTTTAACCGCAAACACCAGGTCACGGCACCGGGGGTTGGGCGTACCTGTCCAACGGCTCGGCGCATCGTGCTAACAGGTTGCGGCAGAGGCGCGTCACACACACACACCGCCGCCGCGTCTCGAGTCCACCGGCGCTCCGGCGGCGAGATGCTAAAACAAAATGCAACGAGAAGAATCCCATGTGTCCAAAAATACAGGCAGAGCCAATTATGCAATTTTCATAAACAGGCAGCCGCTAGAGAAACATGGTAAGGTTGGGAATCAAATTAAACTCCCTCCTACGCGCTCACACACACACACACACACACACACACGAGGCAGACCAGGGCTCCACACTCCAGTAGCCGACACAGATCGGCCTTCGGAAACGCTCCGCAGCTGCAGGAGCGCTGGTTGGACGGGGACACAGAGTTCAGAAGATGATTCCTTCAGCGGCGAGAAGGTTGGATTCCCACAGGAGGGGGATTCATGTTCTCCAAACAGCACGCAGGAGGTTCATCGCAGACCTTCCGTTGTCCAGCCGGAAGAGATCTTGAATTTTCTTCACTTGAAGACGGATAATGAATGAATGAATGACCTTCTGACGTGTTTTTAGGTTGTTACCGGCGACGATTGTTGATGTATCAAACGGTTGTTGCTAATGATGCCGAAGTAGCATCGCGAACGTCGCGGCCCGTCGGCGGAGTTCCTTCCGAGCCGGCGTTCCCGGCTCTCGGGCGTCTCGTGCTCGGCGTCTGAGCTCGTTCCCGTCCGGACGCTCGCTCCTCCAGTGGAGCGTGTCTGATGGCATCCTTTTGGACGCGCATTAGCGTTAGCGTTAGCGAGCGTGCGGGTACGCATTCCACACTACTCCGTAATTTCACAGCGGCATTAAATGGTAATGAGGCTTGATGGGGTTTGTAGGTCACGCACACGCATACACACACACACACACACACACACACACACACACACACGTGCGCACCCCATTCTCATGTGACAGCATCATTAGTATAAAACAAATCCCTGAATGAATAAGCAGAAGGTGTGTGTTGGAAGAGACTTTTTTTTTTTAAGAGGTCACATTAACAAACTGTACGTGTGTGTGTGTGCTTGTGTGTGTGTGCGTATGTTTGTGTGTGAGCAGGAAGGTGTGTGTATTAACTAAGTAGTCTTTCATTCGGATGTAAATTGAACAAATGCTTTCACGACGCTGAACACACACTGTTCCAACAATGTCTGCTTTTTCGGGATAGGCATCGGTCTTGCAACCCCCACCCAACCCACACACACACACACACACACACACACACACACACACACACACACACACACACACACACACACACACACAGACACACACACACACACACACACACACACACACACACCTCAGTCAACACACTCAAAGGCCATTCTTTGTGAAGTGTGAAGGCTGTGTTCTCATGTTACAGAGCACATTGTAATAACACCTCTCTTGGCAGGAGACTCACACCTGTTACCATGTATGTGTGTGTGTGTGTGTATGTGTGCGCGTGTGTGCGTGTGTGTGTGTGTGTGTGTGTGTGTGCGCCCGCACACCGGGAGCACAATAGAAGCAGGACGTATCCAGTATTAACGAGTATGTTCCTTTATCTTTCAGTTTTTAACCCCCCCCGCTGTGTGTTTGTGTTGGATATTATGGGATGGATGATGCTTTCAACCCCACACGCTAAAAGCGGCGTTTTTCTTTCCCGCTGAAAGACCGGGATTGTCATCGGTTGTGAAAACGTCCTTGTTTATATCGCATCTGGTTGCTATTACGGTTGTTGTCTTTACTACCCCGCTCTCATAACCGACGACCCTTTTCGCCTCCTCCGGCGTCCGGCGGCAGTCGCCATGGTTACGACGAGCACCGCGAAAGGCTCATTAATGCCGGACGGAGCCTCCCTACACGTCTCCGAGACGCCTGGCCAAACGCAGCAAACGGCGCAGTACCGCCGGGAGGCATCGGGGGGGGCAGCGTCGAGCGATAAGCGACCAGCTAAAGGAGCAGGAAGAAGAAATAAACAACATGGCGTCTGCGTGGATTTAATGGCCGCCACGTCTTTCTTATAAAGTACATGATCAGTTCCTTATCGTCCAAAACCGAACTTTGAACTCTGTACCGACCCCTAGTGGATGACGGCTGTGGCGCTTGACGGAGTCGCGGATGGACGCGGGAAATAAGTCTAGATTGTCCAGAAACATCTCCGTCCCCGATGTAGCCGCCGCGGCGCTTCAAGTCGGAAAAGTGGTCTAACTCTGGTTTCGACGCGGCGCGAGAAGCGAGCAGAGGAGGAGACGAGGCAGGTCGGCCGCTTGACAAATTAGCCTAGCCAGCTGCCTCTACAAAACAAGCATCGCCTTGGAAACCGAGCGCGAGGGGGGGGAAGAGCGGGAGGGAGCATGAAAGACCGGAGAACGAGGAAGAGAAAGGAGGAGGACGACGAGTCCGCAGAGCGCCGGAGCAGACGGCGAAATATATACGATGTTGCTGTTTGAGCGCATCGAAGCCGGACGGGTGCGGTTCCTCTCGACCCGGCAGGTTTTTCCTCGCCGACGGGAAGCAGGTGGTTATTGTATCGTTCTCTCCTTCCTGCAAACTCCTTCACCTTCACCAGGAAAAAGTCTGCAGGTGAAAAAAAAAAAAAACAGGTTGTTCCCGTTTATAGTCACGCCCCTTCCAACCGTGGGTTTACATTTCTAATGCACAGCTCAGCCCTGGGAACACACACACACACACACACACTCGTTTGTTTATATTTCTCACTGCAGGGCAGCGAAGGCTCTTCATATCCGGGGGTCTTCGACGGAGGCAAGATATGGTTTGATCTTATAAACGGTTGTTTTATTGTGAAAGGAAGCGCTAATTCCGCGCTAGCTGGTAATTTGGCAGGCCGTTACTTGTTTTTTTTTTTCCGTTCCCTTGAACGTCTCCAGGGTTCTCCTCGGTAATTAAAAGAGAACTTCCCTTCTGATTCCTTGGAGGGTGGAAGGAGGTGGAAACCGGGAGACGCTCAGAATATCGTCGCGCTCAAAGAAGCGGCTGATATTTCTTTGCTGTTGTTTGATTCCTGCTACCCGGACTATCACACCATATCGTCACGTCGCTCGGCATCCATCTGCCGCCTCGCCAGCTGCCCGTTGCGTCACTTTATTCCTTTTTTGAATCAGATTAATCTGATTAATCGCGGTGGGTTACGTTCGATTAATCGCCACCATCCAACATGGAGGCGCCACAGAGAAAGGCCTGAGGGACTTCTAGCTGTGAGACGCAAGCGCTAACCGCCGCGCCGCCGTGCCGCCCTTCCCAAGAGTTGGCCATCTTGGCGCAGCTGCACCGGCGAGGGGGAATCACGGGTTGATACGATTAATCCAGTCAATCATGCCGACTAATTAATCCGGATTAACCCCACCTTGACTTCGACGCGACAGAATGGCGTTACGTAACAGCGCCGACCCGCCATCGTACCGTTTTGATGAGAAACCAATCCAGACTTACAGATTACAACGGTTAGATGGTTTAACCCCCCCCCTCAGCAGAACCCCTCGTGCTGATTTGATAATCCAGATTATAACCTGTGGCGTTCACGTCGCCTCCCGAGGCGGCGGTAAGAGGGCTATGCCCCCCCGCCCTGCCCCAGCCGCCTGCCGCGCTTAAGTACTGTTAATGGCTGACGATGAGCAGGCTAATATTATTATCCTGATGTTTATTTTTTTGGCAAGTGTGCTCTGCGATATTGGAGCTGGATCTCGCCGGGGTTATTTATCCTTCGTCTTCGTCGCACAGGCAACCGAAGAGGCCGGGAGACTGCCAAGAGTCAGCGCAGGAGAAGGTGGGGGGGGGTGCAAATTGGCAGATCCAGTGAAACAGATCATTGTTTCTTGCGCTCTGGATTATTTCTGATGCACGTGTTGAAGCTACGCGTGTTAGCGGCTCGCCTGCGAGGCTCGGGCTCGGGAGTTCGGGTTGTTTTCGACGGATTTTCTCGTAACGCTGCTCACGCCGGGAGATTCGCAACCCTTGGGGGGGGGGGGGGGGGTCATCCATGTTTAATGCTCAGCGGCCGGCGATGTCGGCGTCCCGGGCGACTGCTCGAGGAGGAGCAGATGGTAACGTCACTGAGATGGGAAGAGGTGCCTCCACAGCAGCAGGTGATGACAGATTTGAAGCAGGAAAACAATTCTACAGACAACCGGGGCTTGAGATACAGAAATGTAGATCGGCGAGTGATACCGAGAGCGCCCTCGCGTTCGCCTTCGACCCTCTTCTTGCTCCCTACCTTTACCTTCTCTGCCGTTCAGCGCAGCGGCCAAGTCGAGACGACGGAAGCTGGCGCGTCTGAGGAATTCGCCATTGTGACTCGGAAGGCGACTGAATAATGTATGTCATATCATTATGACCCGCATTCGTCTTGACTTTGACACAGAAACGCCCGCAGGCTGATAGATTTAGCTAATATCGTGCCGCCGTCATGACAGTGATGACAAACGAATCATTGCGACCCCCCGATTTTCCTCCTTCCGTCGAAAATGGTGGAAAAATACTCCGGATTCTGAAGCAGAAGGGGAAGCTGAAGGACCAGGATGACCTGCTCCCAGTTCTCAAGGAGTGTGTAGAGTCTCAAAAAGAAGGGAGTCGCAGGAATCTATCTGTGGAAGGAAATTGTTGCAGCTAGTGGAGCAAGAAAGGGGCGGAGCCTATCAATAAAAAGGTACAAGCAGGATGGAGGCGCCGCCAACGCTAAGATGGGTGAATTGTACCGATGAGAAGAACTCCGGTTTTGTTGCTGTAGAGTTTGACAAAGTTTGAGAACTAGGATTTGGAGCTACAGAGCGGGGCGTCATCTGCGTAACGAATGAACGCCGATGTTTTGTTTACGGAATACGCGGCCCCGAGGAAGCATGTAAACCATGAACAGAAGATACCGGAGATCCTCCCAGAATCCACAGACCATCTGGGAAGCTCTCATCCGTCACCGGCGAAACACGCAAGAAATTCAGCATAAATATTTACGTCTCCTCGCAAAGCGGGTTTTATTTCCCGAAGAGCCCGAGGGTCGAACGCTCGCTCGGCTCACGAGCGAAGCTCGCTTTTCATCCGACGTGGAGATCGGGACGACCTCGGGCGGGTCGATCCTTCGCCTCCGCCGTCTTTCCCCCCGAAACTCTGTGATTTAAAACTAACACCGAGCATACGAGGCAGCGGCGGCGGCGGCGGCGTTCAATCAAAGCCATGTGCGCTCCGTGGTGCGTGCACGTGTTTATGGACGGCTCGGTTGACGTCAGCGCCGCCCGTCCTCTATGCTAACGTCAGGGGGGTCGTACGCGAATCCAGGCCATTAACGCCTGCTCCGCATGCGGAACCCAACGCCGCCCTCTTCCTCGCTCTCAGCGCCAGGTTGTCGAGTTGCCACGGCGATGCCTGGTGCGGCACGCGGTCAAACGCCGCCAGTTGTAGTAAAAGCTCGGACCATTTCACGCTCCGCCGGGCCCCCGTCCTCCTTCTTTTTCTCATCCCCTTTGATGCTCATTGTGCCGCCAGAGAGCGAGAGCAGAGGAAAGAGTGTGGGATGGACGGAGGTGAAGGGAGAGCGGCGCCGATAGCGGGGGAACCGTGATAATCAATGAATTTCTGGAAGGATCGCAAGAGCTGTTGTTTCAAGCTCCGCTCTGCTAACACCGTTCTCCATTTATTTGTTAGCAATGAGATGATATAAATATACAGTGGCCCCTTCAGATAGGAATAACTTTAGATATGAACTTTTTAAGATGTGAAGCGCGATTCGCGATACGGGGATGAGAGCGAGAAAATCGAAATTCCAAAATCACGCGGTACGCGCCGAACAACAGTAGTTGTTCGTACAGTACCTATATGTCATGTCGTGTTCCAATTTCTCATAGCTTTGTGCTTATTTTGTGTATTTATTTTAGTTATCATCATGGGTCCTAAGAAAGCAAGTGGCAAAGCAAGCGATGAACCCTGAAAAAAAGATGCTTTCTATGGAAATTATGCACGAAATAACTGAAAAGCGGTGTACGTGTGACCGATATTGTGTTATTTTAAATGAGGAAAATGAATTTAACATACAAAAAAATCAACCTACGAACCCACTTCTGGAGGTACCACTGCATATGTATGAGATGAGATGAGATGAGAACAACTTTATTTATCCCAAAGGAAATTGTTGTGCCAGAGTTTCAAGTAAAAAACATAACAGTAATAGACAATAGTAGAAAGGAGGAAGAATAAGAAATACAATGAAATATGAATTGTCTTAACTGTTGTCCTAACTGTTAACTGTATTTTACATGTCATAGTTGTAAACATATTTACAGTAAACCCGGTTCACCTTGAACTGTTTCGCAGTTTTTTTTAGCGCAGTTTTTTTCAATGCTTTTTTTTTTTTACAGTACAGTATGTTGTGTTCTGCATCCCGATTGGCTGAAGGACGGTAGATCTGTAACAATCTCCGTGTCTTGTCTCTGCACAGCTTGCCAAATTTACGTTTGCAAATTTTCCTACAATGGCGACAAAACGTTGTGCGCCGGCAAAAGCACCCGACGACGCGCCCTAAAGGAAGAGGAAGATGTTAACTCTCGCAGAAAAAGTGAAACCTCTGGACATGCTCAATGAAGGCGGAAGCTATGCGGCTGTAGGGCGCCGTTACGGAACAAATTAATCTTCGGTTTGTTATATAAAGGAGGAGGAAAATAACATAAGGACCACAGCGGCGATAAGTTTTAGCAAGGACGCAAAAAGGGTTGCGACTGTCCGCAACAAGACCGCTGTAAGGACGGCATCTGCTGCTGCTTTGTGGATTAATGACGGCACGAAAAAGAACATTATGCTGGATACCAACGTTAGCCGCACAAAAGCTAAAAAAAAATTTATGAAACCTTATCTGACAGCGATGACATTCACGACAAGCTGTCTACATCGCTGATTCCGCCTATTGCGGGTTATTTTTTGAACGTTTACTGCATTACTTTTTTTTTTTTTTTTTTTTTCAAGAGAATGTGCCTCGCGGCGGTTAGCGCTTTAGCTTCACAGTCAGAAGGTCCCCCTCTAACATGCACGGACGTGTGAATGAGTGAGTGAATGGTTGGATGCCACTATGTGACATGTGAATGAGAAGGTGGATGGTTTTAGTCCTCTATATGATGGTTGGATGAGAGGGTGAATGGTAAACTATATGACCGGAGTGCTCACACTTTTTTAGCATGCGAGCTACTTATGAAATGACCAAGTCAAAATAATCTACCCGCAAGAAAAATGCATAACATTCTTTATATGTGCAATGTATGCATGAGCCAATATTGCACAACACAAAATAATTATGTACATTTTATCTCATTACCCAAGTTCACCCTGATGACTTGCGCTAAATTGAATCATAGTCGCCACTTCCAGCCGGCTTTATGAACGATGCTTTGGTTGCGGCTTTCACTTTTCGAGTAAGTTGTGTGGAAAGCGACTTCTGTCCGGACGACTGGGATTTTAGTCCCTTCACCTTTCTCTTTCTCAGGTGGCTTTTCGGCAGGACATCCGTGTCGTGTTTTCAGTGATTTCCAAAAATGCCGCTCCGCATCACCCTTCTTTGATATTGCGATGTTCGACCTGCAGATGAGGCGAACGCTTTTCGAAAATATCATCGCGAAAAAAAGGCCCTCCTCCAATTCTGTATGAAAGTGATAAGTTTTTGTCTTCTTACTTGGTTCGACTCAGTCACTCATTTTCCACCCGTTCTCGAGTTTAAGAGAAAAAAAACAAGGGCTAAAAAAATTGTAGCTAACTTGCTGACTAGCTTGTTAGCTTTGCTGCGCGGTCACCTCGGTGTCAGAAAACATCACACCTCATCTGACTGGCTGCCCTGTATATCAATCAAATGACGTCAGCGACGTCTCTTCTTCATATTTGAACGGTAAATGTGAATTTTTTTTTAGCGATTTAAAAAAAAAAAAAACAACTAAAAATGGTGAAGCTTCGTCATGCGATCTACCAGTATGACCTTTTCAATCAACTGATAGATCGCGATCAATGTATTGAGCGCCCCCTGCTATATGACGCGTGAATGAGAGGGTGAACGGTTGTATCTCACTGTGTGACGTGATTTTTTTTTTACGTTTCTACAAGCCCTCTGGATGAGAGGGTGAATGTTTATATCTCCCTGCTTGGTGTGTGAATGAGCTGTTCACTCTCAGAGGCAGTGAGAGGGGAGGGAAGGGCGGACAAGCAGAAATTAACCGGCGGAGGTGAAACGGAGCGATGCTGCTCCGTGGATAGTGAACCTTAGATGATCACGATGATGATAGTGACACACACACACACACACACACCGACAGAATCTCTATGTTTCAGATGGCTTGCACCACATTCTGCATACATAAGGGCACACAAATCCTGGCGCCCCTGGTCGTGCATTAAATCACACACACACACACACACACACACACTGCAGCAGCTGCAGTGTAAGCTAATCTCCAGCAGCTCCCGGTTGCACAATCCCTGGTTTACAGGGATCTGATAGCCCCTCCCGTGTTATTCCACCCCTTCACGATGAGCTCCATCCTGAATGGCGTTGTCGCGCTGGACCTGCTCCTCCTTCAGGAGCCGCTGGGATGTCTGAAGTTGCAGCGGATGTTTTTTCTTGAATTTATAAGAATTATAATTATTAATTCAAGAAAACACATTTGTATTGAATTGGTTGATTTCTTTTTTTCATTTGCTACTTTAAAGTGACTGTACCCAGCGGGTTGGAAAACATATATTTACATATATTTGTGTTTTATATTTATATTATCGTACACAGTAGAACCTCAGCTTACGTATTTAATTCCGATCGGGATCAATTTCTCCCCATTGATTCATTCTCCAGCTCCCAAAAACATCCTGGACTCTTTGGAAACTTTCTATGGGTTTATTTGTGGCAAAAATATAAAAAGGAATTAAAGGTAGCCTTAATTACCTTACCGCCTTCTTGCCAGCACTTTTACTCAACGTTTCCTTCACTAAATCAGCAAAAGTAAATCCCTTTGGCATACGAGATCCTTGTTAATGCTAACGCTAATGCTATCTCCAGCCAGCCGTCTGTCATTCATCCAAGCTAACAATAACTTTCCTTCGTTGACGTAGCCGCCACTTTTGGCTCATCTTCGTCCTTCAGGATGGTACAGACTGAGCCATGTCACTGTGCTTTAGCTGTTATTTCCTTCTTCAGATGGACTGTAATTCTAAACAGCGCTAGCACCAGCACTTTTTGGGTGCCAAAAAAGAGGCTAACTCACAGAGAAAAGCAGGAAAAAACACAACGATGAACGATGTGCGGCGCGGTCGCGCGCACAACTGCCGCTACGCTACAATGCTACAACAATACAACGCTTTCTCCTGTTTACTCATAATCTTATATACAGAATAAGTGAAACGACAACTCAGTGGTTGCCGTTTTCACCCCACATCCAGAAGGTCCCACTCTAAGTTGCTAAGATGTGAATGAATGAATGAATGAATGAATGAATGATAGTACATCAGAATATGAGGCGTAAATGAGAGGGTGAACTGTCGTACGTCTCTTTATTTCACACATTCTCACTCCCAAGCCTGCCTCAGACGCCGTCATTTTCCAACAAACCCCTTTTCTCATTTCAAACTCAAAAACGTGGAAAATCCAAACTCCAAAACACAAAAAAGAAATCAGAAAAAGATCATGAATGATGTGAATGAGAGGGTGAATGGTTGTACGTCCCTTGTAGGAAGATGATGAACGAATGATTGTTAGATGTGCTGCACTCCCTCAATGTGTGTGTGTGTGTGTGTGTGTGTGTGTGAGCTCCATTTTTTGCCATACTCTTCGTCACAAAGTAAATAAAAGCATCGTCGGAAATAAAAACGTGGGATTAGCTTTCCGAAACAAAGACTCCAGACGTCGTGACATCTGACGCCGACCTTGGAGCCGTTCTTCTTGTTCTTCACGTCATCATCGGTCCATCCTGGGCCGCCCGGTCGGGTCCCGGTTTTATTTGTTTTCCGCGTCATGGAAGGAAGCTGACCCGTAGGACGCCTGCGCACACTCATGTTGAGCAGCGGCTAAATAAAACCTGACTCTGGAAGTTGCTGCAGGTCCTGAGGGAACCGACGTCCCCGGGTTCTCCTGCCGGCTGGGAACCACGCTGGTATTTGGGACTCGCAGCTGGGAATTCCCCACCACCATTCTGGAATGTGATGGTTGTCTGTGTGTGTGTGTGTGTGTGTGTGTGCCCCCCGTATCAGCTGGATACAGTGTATGTGACCCTGGTGTTTGTGCATGTGTGTGTGTGTGTGCATGTGTAAATCGCTCAGCTGCCACACACACACATGCGTTGGCCTTGAGCTGATATTGGGATTATGTCTTCGTTGTCCTCTTAAAGAGACAGTACGCCCTGTAAGAGTTAAAAAAAAAAAAAAAAGTTCTGCACCCAAAAACACTGCCAATTTTTTAGTTGTTAATTTTTTTTTTTTTTTATTGAATCACGGTTTGCTGGTTGCCACTCGAAAGAATGTGCACTTTCTATAATACCGACGATTCTGGTACCAGATTGATTGACTGATGGATAAACTGTCATTCCCTGAATGAAAGGTACATTTACACATGATAAAGATAGTAATGATATCACCTAAAATAAGAAGAACGCTGTCAGCATAGGAATAAAATATATATGCAGAATGAGATGGATGTATAAATATATGCATTTCATTAATTTGTGCATTTAGTTAATTATGAATTTTATTTTATTATTCTGATTAATTGAAATTTAATTAATTAATTTATTTATATTTATATTTATATTTATTTTTCTTTTTATTTTTACATTTATATTTATATTGTGCTGTGAGAAGGAAGGCTTGCAGAGACGAAAGCGAGGTCTCGCTTTATTTTTCTCAAACACCACCAACTACTGACACGGTGAACATCCAGGGGCAAATATATCCCTGGCTTAAAGCAAGCACTGCAGCCCCGAGTCCTGTGGGACGCCACTTAGTGTCTGACACATATATATATTTATATTTATTTATATTTCTACAATTTATACATATATATATGTATATATATATATATATATATATATATATATATATATATATATACATATGTATATATGGATAGCGCCAGTGGTTAGCGCCATACACTTGCAGCCAGATTGCCACTCCAAAATCGCCAAGATATGAGAGAACGCGTAAATGGGTGTTGGGTCTCGACGGTAAACACACCGATCACATCGTCTCTTTCTTTTTTTTTTCTCACCAGCCAAAACAACAGGACAACCATCAACCCCAAACCCCCTCCATGGAAATGCCGGCTAATGACATTCTTTTAGCGTTAGCAGCGCCGCAGACCCGGCGACTGACCACATCTATTATGTAATAAAGAGGAAAACATGACTCCATTCAATCGAACGCTAAAAATGAAAACACACACACACACACACACACATCGGGGCTCTGTCACCTGATGCATCTGTTGAGTTTCTAATGCGACATCAGGCATTTGATAGGTGACCTTTATGGCCGGAGCTAGGCTAATGGGAGTGGACAGGATGGGGGGGGGGGGTAACAAGAACGAGGGAGAGGAGTGACCGGGGGGGGGGATAGAGGGATAGAGGGATAGAGAGAGAGAGAGAGAGAGAGAGAGAGAGAGAGAGAGAGAGAGACCTAAATCCACTCCTCCATCCATCAATAGTGGCAGGTTGTCTATATACTGGAGGACCGAGCTGGCCAGCAATGCCCCAGTGGCCCGTCTCCGTGGCGACAAGCATCTTCCCAGTGAGCCATGATTGGATGAACGGGGCTGTCAGACACACGTGTGTGTGTGTGTGTGTGTGTGTGTGTGTGTGTGTGTGTGTGTGTGTGTGTGTGTGTATTTACGACTTCCCGCGCCGTCCACCCCTTTGCGCGGTCACACACCATCACGATCCATCCTTGCGACACAGACGGCGGGCCACGCCCACATCCATTCGGACGATGTAGTGCCCGTTACTTCCTGTTCTATGCGGTGCTTGATTAAAAAGTGATTAAAAAGTTTTAATCAGATTAATTACCATTTATCATTGTTGATTGTTTTGTTTTGCAGCGACAAATAAAAAAGACATTGAGAGCAGGCCAATGGGAGGGTCGCTGGTTCGATTCCCGGCCTCTCATTCCTTCGATAATCCTCGGGTACGACGGCGATTATTTCTCCTTTATTTAACCAGGAAAGTCCCATTGAGATTAAAAAACCTTTTTTTCAAGGGAGTCCTGGCCAAGAGGCAGCATAAGAATACAATTACATTTAAAATGGAATTAAAATGCCATACAAATCATATAAAACAGTTACAAGTCTGACACCGTTACAAGTTCTTGACACTATTTATCATTTAAACTTGTTCCCGATGGAGGAAGCGCTTTGGCGAAAGGAAAACCCCTTCCTGCCGAGAGCGATGACTACTTCCTGTCGCCGGTTCGATTGTGTCGTTTGTCGTCGGCGGTCTCATCTCAGTTGGTTCTGCTACCGGCGAAGGGAATTTGGAGATTTTGAGTCACTTTGCGCACGAGTTAATATTTTAATTTAATTAATCGTGCGGATTAATTAATGTGGATTAACACGTTCGTTTTGAGTTTGAGTTTCGGCTCTGCCTCCTTCACTTGATCCTCTGCAGCCTCTTCCCGCAAGCAGCAGCAGCAGCAGCAGCAGCGGCGGCGGCAGTGAAGCCGGCGGTGGATGTGGGCTGTCAGCTGATCCTGCTTCTAATGTAGCACACCGACTCCCATGGCGCCGCTGAGTTTGAAGAACCCGGCGAGATAGTGAGAATCAGTGCGAGGGAGAGAGCGGCCTCGGGCTGTCCTCCCTTCTCATTTTCACTCCGTCACATTTTCTCCTCCATCACACCGTCGCCCACATTTTAACGTTCTCCCAGGGATACGTGGAGTCCTTCACCCCCTCCCCGGTTTCGCTCGACGTCGTCCCTTGGATTCGCGCGCTCGCCACGTGAGCGGAAGCGAAGCGCTGCGGAAACCGACCGCAAAACCGAGGTCGGTGATGCGAGAGGTTTTTTTTTTTGTCGGAGGCCGCATCCGATAAGTGGCGGCTCAAGACGGCTCGAGGCTAAAAGCCTTGAGAGCAGCTTTCCGGTGGCTTCCCGTCTCCAGGGCCGACCGGACACCTAGATCAGCTCTCATCCGGCTAGATCGATAGAACGACTCAACAATCGTTCATTCGGTATCTATATCACTTGTCCAATCAGAGTTGGGGGGTGGAGCCGATCCCAGCTGTCATCGGGCGAACAGCGAGGTTCCCCTTGCACGGGTCCGACATTTACGGGCATACAACTATTTACCCTCTCATTCACATGTCACTCAGAGACATACAAGTCACTCATTTGCATGCAGCCGGCCAGGCATTCACAAGACATATGAGCATACAACTGTTCGCTCTTGTTGAAATGTTCTCGTCATGGCAACAGGACTGGAGTTTCTTCCCAGAGGCTTCTTCAGCTGCAAGGACCCATTGGGGAGTTTTCCAATATACTTGGATGGGTCTAGGTTATGGTGACTTGTTAAGTAAATCTAACAGTTGACCGGCACGAGAAACTACGTCTGTGGTGGTTGTTATGCTAGCAGGGGTGTCTTTCTTTGGAATGAAGGAGCAACTTTTTTGGGATCACCTGGATTGGATTGTGAAAAGGTTGTTGGATCCCATGGACTGCGGCTTATGTGGAAGTTCCTTCCCGGTTGTTTGGAGGGCGCAGAAGGGTTTGTGCAAATCTATCTTGGTATTGATCCCAGCAGTGTCTTAGGCCGCCTCCTCTGTTCAGAGATGGTTTCTCTGTTTTGACAAAGATGACTTCTTTAACTCCTCTCTTGAACCATCCGTCTTCTCTGGCCAGAATACGGACATCGCTGTCTTCAAATGAATGGCCACTGTCCTTCGGGAGTAGGTGGACCGCAGAGTCCCGTCCTGTAGTGGTGGCTCTCCTGTGTTGGACCATCTATTTGTGCATGATGGATGAGCCGTCCCTTCTCTGCTGCAGTGGCTCACCTGGCAAACGCAGAAACCGGCGGTACGAGCTAGCTTGCGGGGACGTTATAGAAACATGTGAGGTCCGTGATTTTGTTCACAAACACTGGAAAGTATAATTGCGCGGAAAAGATTACGCCAGCGGCGGCGGGACGGCCGAGGCATCGGTGTGGAACCCTAACAGGTGACATGAAAGTCCTAAAAATAAAAAATAAAAGCAGTGGTTGTTTACAGCGGGTTACGCCAATCCCGCCCGCGGTTGAGTGTGTCGATCGGATGCACATGTCGGGAGTCGGGAGTTGCCAGAGGCTCGTGGAAAGAATTAGTCCTGTACATCTGCGAAATGAACAAATGAGAAACTGCAGAGAAACAACTTGATATCCATCCCGGCTACTTTTTCTTTTTTTCTCCTTCACCCTGTGACATTTTATTCTTTACAAATTGAACGCCGGACTACCGTGTGCGTCCCTCCCCCCTCCCCCCCCCCCCAGTGAATCGATGTGGGTGGTTCTCACGGACGCCACTGATGTGATGGCGTTTCCGATGCTCTGGCGACGGAGAGAAAACTTCTAATGTGATTCGAAAAAAAAAAAAAAAAAAAAGGCCGAAGAAGTCCAGATCGCTGGCGGCGGGCCGCGGGCGAGTGGGAGGGGAATGGAGGGGAATCGATATAAACCGCATGCGTCAACAAAAGATAAAACAACGGCTTGTGTACTCAAAAAAAATGTGAATGGGGGCTACAGGACGGACGTTTCTGACGGTTTCCAGGCTCGGAAAAATATACACGGAAAATAAACTTTTCGTTATCCGTCCGCAGTGAAGTGGAAGGCGAAAGAGTTCATCATTCAGATGACGTGTGGGAATGAGAGGGTGAGGCTGGAGATAAAGGAGGCGTCGGATTTCAAGTACCAAGAGTTAACAGTGCGAAGGGTATCGGCCAGAATGGAAGGAAAGACCAGACGGCCATGTTTGTCTGGTTTGGAGGTACTGAGGAGAAGAGGTGGAGGTAGCAGAGCTGAAGATGTGGAGGTTCTTCTTTGGGAGTGAGAAACATGGAGAGGATCAGGAAGGAATCCATCAGAGTATGTTCTGGGGATAAAGTCACATCGAGTGGCTCTGCTTGGACGTTTTTGACAATAATGTCCATGGACACCAGACAGACGGAAAAACCAGGCCAGGCCAGCGGTTGGCACTGTCTGTAGACCCTTCCTGTCTGGGTGGCAAAACAAACACGGGTTCGAAAGCGAGCGTAGACATCACACTGGGAAGTGATTGTACAGACCGATGACGAGTTACTGCTTGGAGGGACCCTGAGGTACAAGACGGGTCCATTCCAAGAGGATTTGGACAGGGAGTCATACGAGTCCAAGTACTCCTGGGTATTCCGGGGTACTCGGGAGAACTCTGGAGTACACAGGAGCTACTCCGGAGTACTCGAGTACACAGAAGTACTCTGGGGTACGCAGGAGTACTCTGGCATACTCAGGAATACTCTGGAGTTTGCTGTTGTTGACACGGTCCGCCCACCTGCACATGGCAACTGCCTACAACCTTAGCATACATTCTGCTTTCGTGTGCCGGGTTTCGGCCGTCTCCATGGGAACTGAGGCGTTTTCAGATCTTTCCACTCCGGAGCCCGTCTACGTACCTTTCCCTTTTTTTTGACGTAAAAAGTGGGTACATATGAGTGGACATTGGAGATCCGGGTAGAAGGATGCTGAGCTTGGAGCTGCCAGACAAGAGGTCTAGTGGAAGCCCAGAGAGGAGTTGTTTGCATGCAGGGAAAGAGGACAGGGAGTTACTTGGTGGTAGATGATTGGCTGTGACGGCCCTTAAGGGAGCAGACCGGAGGACAAGAAGAAGAAACTACATGTAGGATGCTTTGGTCTCTTCTGATATCAAATCGATAAAAGTGGCCCATTTTTAAGGCAAGTGAAATGGCACCTCAGTGCCCCTTCGCCCTCGCTGATGCTAATTGCTAATTGCTGTAATCACAAGGCGAACCGCATGTGACAGCCGGACAGCAGGCGACGTGCCACTTGTAATGGTTTGCACACACACACACACACACACACACACACACACACACACCGATCGTCCGGCACTCGCCCTTCTGCTTGTTGTATGTCACGCCGAGAACTAACAGGGACGGACAGACACTGGCCATATCCCGCTGTTTAGACACAGGCCGGTGTGTGTTTGTGTGTGTGTGTGTGTGTGTGTGTATGTGTGTGTGTGTGTCTGTGCATACAGGAGCATCAGAACATTCTGGTGGGCGGAGGAGGACCGTGAGAACGCAAGAACTTAGCTTCTGCATCACGTAAGGCCACCTCAGGAGGCGGAAGGGTCAGCGTGAGCGCCGTGCCCAGGGTGGTCCGGGGTGAAATCGGGTTTGTCCAGCAGGTCTGGAAGTTTGCAGGGTCCAACTCGTATCTTCTCAAGATGAAACATAACTTTCAACACCTTCAAGGTATCACTTTTCAGCACTGAAGACACGTATGCTTGTATCTCCATTTGACCTGCGAGTGGGCGGTATGGATACGCAACCCGGTAATGGAAGAGGATTGTAAGCTGTGTCGTCAACCAATCAGGATGCGGCATCTTTCCAACATCCAAACACCGTCCCCGATGCTTTTTTTTTTTTTTTTTTTTTGGGGGGGGGGGGGGATGAAGTGGAAAAGAGAGGCTGAGCAAAAGAAGAAGAAAAAATACAACCCTGTTTCCATTGCTTCACACAGACAGAGCAAGAGAGGAGGCCATAAGGAGGATGGCAAAGTGACAAACGTCTGGCCGTAAACGAAAGCCAGGAAGAGACGGATATAAAGGGAGGAAGGGGGAGGGAGAGATGGAGTGATGGAGGGGGTTAAAGAGAGAGAGAGGGAGCAGAATATGTAATTAAAGCGGTGATTACTGGAGTCTGAAATCATTTCTCCCAGGCCGCTGTGTTGGACTTGGCTTCTGGTTCATCTCTGGAAACTTCAAATGACATCAGTCATTCTACTGTACCTCGCGTGTGTGTGTGTGTGTGTGTGTGTGTGTGTTTCATTAACATGTCAAACTATAGAGTGTGGGATCTTCATGTTTCCTCACCTATACATGGTGGAGTTATTTGCATTTGCTTGTGTGTGCGCAACATATAGTGGCGGATCCTTAGAAATCGTAGACGAAGCAGGTCAGGGGTGACTGACCTTCTCAGACGAGGTCCTGGTGGATCCAGCATCTCCACCGGAGGTCCTTCAGCACCCCTTGGCCACCTTGCAACCCGACGTCTGCCGATCTACTCTTTCCATAAGTTGCATAATGTGGAAAGTCCAAGCGGTTCTGCGCCGAGCTGACGGAGCCGAGGTCCCGCCGACCTTCTGCTCCGCTGGTCGGCCAGGACGTTCTGCTGGTCCTTCCAAGAGAAGCTGAAGATCAGATGCCGTTGCTGCTGCTTCCCCGGTTGGATTCCCACAGGGGGGAACGTTCTTTGTGGAGTCCATTCTATTGCCAACATATTGATACGTGCTAACGGCTGCAGTTAGCTTAGCGCTTCTCTCAGCCAGAAGGTCCCTGGTTGGGGGGGTCCTTCTGAGTGGAGTCTCCATGTTCTCCCCGTGTCTGCGTGGGGTTCCTCGGGGTTCCCTGGGTTCCCCGAAAATATACAGGGGGTTCAGTGGAGACCCTGAATTGTCGAGACGTGTGAATGGTTGGATGTCTCCATATCACATATTATAATAATCCGGTGTTCCTCAGCTCCGTGTTTCCCACCTGGACCTCCTGATCCTGGTTAGAACCCTCCAGGTTTACCTCTGGAACCTTCTGAAAATACCCAGGGCCTTGAATTCGCATTAGATTTTCCTCCAGAGGCGTGTTTGTCTCATCCATTCATATCTCATCATGCAGTTTTATTGAAGTCTGGATGTCGGATTAGCCTCCTCCTCCCCCCCCTTTCGTATTATACCGCAGCGGTCAGCTGTAGCGTTGCCATCATTTTCCTTTTTCCGTCCTTTCTCTTTCCATCTTCTCATCCGTTCGTGCCTTCAATCGTCCCCTTTGTGTTCGAGGAGCAGCTGTGGCAGATTTTCGTCTCCCCAAAACAGGAAAGAAAAGGGCTACACCTTCCAATGTTCTTGCCGCTGCCACCACTGTCGCTAACAAAAGATGCTAATGAAAAATGCTGCGCTTTGTATTATACACACACTCACACACACACACAAGCAGATGCAAGTAGTCCTGTTTTCAGAATATTATGATTATTGCCCGTCACTGCATTGTGTTTTCAACAGTTAGCATGCTAGCAGGGCCCCGGACGGTACCTGAGCACTTCCCCTTTTTCTGGGACTCGGAGAGATTTGACGACCGGATGACGCTTTTTTAAATACATCGCCGATTTATCGACGTAGAAGCGGCGCAGCGGGCACTTTGGAAGTTCGGCGAAGACATTTTTTGTCAGGATTTAACTTAAAAATTGTGAAAAGTTTGGGATTTCTTTTTGGCACAGGACTAGATATCAAGGCGAACAGCAACATAAGCCTTTGGCTAATACCCACAAAAGAGCATCAACTTTCGTTAGCCTAGCTAGCAGCGCAGTGTGTAGAGAGGGTGATTGTGTATGTTTCTGTGTGCGTCCTTGTGATGGAGCAGCAGATATTGAACAAATGCATGAATCCTCTCTCCGTTTAAGATACAGGAGCCGTGAGTGACATTTCTAATTTGCTGATTTACTGAATTACAAACTTACATTTCTAATTCCTCTTATAACCCCAAGGGTTTTGTAAAGTCAAGGTTTATCCTGCAAGACCATTATGGACCTCACCACCTCCCACCCGCCCCTTTCCATTCTGTCTCTGGAGACTTTCTCACAGGAATGTTTCCATTCTCAAGGATTCAAAAAAAGAAGTTGCACTGGTTAGTGTGTGCAGTATGTGTGTGTGTGTGTGTGTGTGTGTGTGTTCGCGCCGCACTTGTGTCTCCCTGTGCATTTATTGATCGTGTCTCTCCTCCATCATCGGTTATTGGAGACGGCAGCGGGGCCGACACGCGGCACCACATTACTCACTGTCCACACACACACACACACACACACACACACACAGAGCCCCCCCCCCACTGTTTCCACTAAGCGCAGATAATGTATTCAAATGAGAGTGGGCTGTGTGAGTCCAAAAGACCGTCGGTATCGCCGATGGGCTGGTGAAGGTTTTTCTGAAGCGTCCTCCTCCATCATCTCCTCCTGAGGAGGTGGAAGCAGACTTTCCTCCCATGTTTCCTTTGTCCGCCGTTAAATATAGCCGACCAGAAACCCCGTCTTCCATCGCATTCTTTGCGTCCCCCAAGCGGGAGGGAGGTAAATTTGACTTCTTCCCAGACCGCCAGCTCCAAAAACAACAACAAGGAAACCCCCCTGACCTTGGTTTGGTCCGTCTGAGCTTCATTTAGGTTCTACCAGCACAACCTGCAGCACACACACCAAAAAGCACCACTAATTTCTTTGGTCTTTTCCCGTCAAGGGGTCTCCACAGTGAATCAACCCTCTCCGTCTTAGACTTAAATAGTCTAACCCTATTTAATTTATTTTTAAGTTTATTTTATTCAATGTCATTTAATACATTTTCATTTCAACTTATTACATTAGATTTTATGTAGTATAATTTTATTTATTTTTATCTTATCTGATTTTATTCAATTTAATTTAATTTAGTTTAATGCATTATAATTTAATTTATTTTTGTTTTATATTTTTCTTCTTTTCCTTTAGGCTTTTCCCTTCAGGGGTCTCCACAGTGAATCAACCTTCTCCGTCTAAACCTATTTAATTTGATTTGATTCAATACATTCAATCATTTAATTTGATTGAATGTAATTTAATTTAATTTTATTTTTAAGTTTATTTTATTCAAATTAATTTAATGTATTTTCATTTAAACTTATTGAATTTAATTTAATGTATTATTATTTTATTTTTTATTTTATTTTATCTTATTTTATTCAATTCAATTTAATTTAATTTAGTTTAATGCATAGTAACTTTATTTAATTTTTGTTTTATTTGATTTTATTTTCTTCTTTTCCTTTGGGCTTTTCCCTTCATGGGATCGCCACAGCCAATCGAAATCTCCATCAAACCCTATTCTCTGTATCCTTCCCTCTCACACAAACTACCAATATCCAATATGTTCCGATATATTCCAATATATTCACTATCCCTCCTCTGACCCAAACGTCTCAGTCTGGCTTCTCCCAAACATCTACCATGTGTCGTCCCTCTGATGGACTCATTCTTGATCCTCTCCATCCTGGTCGCTCCCAAAGAGAACCTCCACATCTTCATCTCCGTGACCTCCAGCTCTGCCTCCTGCCTTTTGGTCGTTGTCCCTGATCATACAGCATCACTGCTCTCCACACCATCTTGTCCACCTTCCCTTTCATTCTGGCTGATAGTCTTCTATCTCACAATACCTCTGAAAGCACCAACGGGTAGAATTATTACGAAGAACTCCAGGAGCTGAAGGTCCGCTGTCATCCCTGCCCGGCTTCCTCCTCTGTCCGAGAGCACCAGAGAAACATCTCGCTCCCGGAGAAGGTTCTCCCCCGGTGGCTCCTGAGTGAATCACACCTCCGGAGTTCACAGGGTGAGATTAAACACTCCTGTCTCCACCCGGGGGGCGTGGGAGCACACACACACACACACACACACGCACACACACACACTCATTTCACTTTGGAGTCCTTCCCGCTCTGAAAGCCGGTGAGGAGCTTCGTTCCTCTTCCACCACCTCCTCGCCCACATCTGCACGTTTGCTATATTAACCGGCTTTTAAGATTGAGACATCTGTCATAACACACACACACACACACACACGCATGTGTGACATTGGATGAGGTGTCCAGCCAATCATACGATTCGATGCAACCACGCGGCCAATGGCATTGACAGTACTTGCGTACGTGCTCCGCTCATACATGCTATATAACAATAATAACAGTGTGGACGCTAATGCTAACATGCTAACTCCTCATCATGACAAAACGAGCGGGCGGTGAAAAATTCTGTTCTTTTAAGTCGGGGGAAGTGCAAATAGAAGAACAAGCGGTGAAACCAAGTGAGATTTTTTTCTTTTTTTGAGTGAAAAAAGCTAATGTAGTAAGCTAGTTTTCTGGTCTAAGTGGAAGCTATGATCCCAGGTGCGCTACTGGTGTGTAGCCACATTAGCGTGCACGTCTAATGTCGCGCACAGTGGTCGTCAGTGTGCTTTATATGTTTGCACGGACGTATGAAAAATTAGTGGGAACATCGCTCACGCTCCCCTCCAGGTGCAGATCGGGCCTCCTCCGATATCTGAGTATGGTCTCGTTTCCTCGGACCTCCTCCGGTTCCGTCGCTCTTCCGGCCGCGGACGGAAAATGGCGGATTCTCGTCCACGTTTGGCTCCCGCCGCCGCTCCCTGTGGGTTTCCGATTAAATCGGTGGCAGCGATTCGTCTCCCGGCGGGCGCCGCCCTGCTTCCGTTCCCTACTTCCATTGTCCTGGTTCAGCTTTGTATTAATAGCATCCACCTACGGCGGAGTAGCGACATGTGTGTGTGTGTGTGTCTGTGTGTGTGTGTGTGAGGTCATTAAAAGTAAGTCGAAATGGAAAAGTCACGATATCGATGATCGGTCGGGCCATTTGACGTCATCGGTGCCCGACATTCGGAAATCTTCTCAATATTTCAACTGATCTCAAGACGCAGAAGCTTTTAGAGCCTTAACTTAATCTGTGAGTGTGTGTATGTGTGTGTGTGTGTGTGTGTGTGTGTGTGTGTGTGTGTGTGTGTTTGTTATAATTAATGCATAATCACAGTCCTCCGAAAAAAAATGAGTTGATTCTCTTTTAGGTCATTAAAGTTGTAATGACAAAGTGATTTTTGAATTTTTTTATAATAGTTAGAGTTGTTGATGATGAGGATGATGATAATAATGATTAAAATGATAATAATGATGATTAAATAATAACAGTAATAAAGTAATAATAACAATGATAACGATGATGGGAATTATAATATTAATGTTGATGATGGTGATGATGATAATAATAATCATAATATGAATGACAAATGCTCTATTAATGTCAATGATAATGATAATTATAATCATCACATTAATATTAATAATCATAATAAGAATAATGACAACAATCATAATGTTTATGTAGATGATAATAATAATAATAATAATAATAATGGTAATTAAAATAATGTTAATGATGATGATATAGATCATGATTATTAGGAAATACTAACAATAATACTAACAATCACAATATGAATTTAAACAAAATATATGAAATAGATAAAAATGATAATAATAATAAAAAAGTGATTAAAATGGTGAAGATCGTGAATCATAATTATGATAAACATTAAAAAAAATGAATAGAAAGTGCCCTCAATACGACCATCACTTCTAAGTAATATAATAATAAATACTTTGAATATTCTAAATATTCTTCTATGTTTGATGATACAAATAATATAATAATAGTGATGATAATCCCATCATCTTCATGATAGCAGAATGGATTTTTCCATCTCTGTATCATGAAGGACAAACATTTCACCCACAGATACACTCTGTGACAGAGAGCCTCATAACATGGGTTAAGTATGCAATTATGCTTGCGCACACACACACACACACACACACACACACACACACACACACACACACACTTGAGGCCTCCTATGTGTATTATGAACTTGACCTCTGATATGCTTAATCGCAGAGTACAGGGGGTGTTTAACACTCATGTACACACACACACACACACACACACACACACACACACACACACACGCTGCAAATGTATGCAAATGCTGAAAGCTCCCGGGTGAAGGCAGCGGCTCTGAGTGATGAAGAACCGGCAGTCGATTCTTTTTCTTTTTCTTTTTTTGGTTTCACAAAGAATCATGAAGATGGCGTGTCATGTCTGACCTACATAAGAACACACACACACACACACACACACACACACACAAGCGCGTGCAGTCACACACACACACATACTGAGGTCTTGTCTGGTTGATGGTCTCAGGTGGGAGGCAGAACATCCAATATTTATGTTCCCCATGTTTCCGCCCTCAGCTGGCGGATTAACACCGCCTTTTGTTTTTTGTCATGATCTTTAGATGATGATCCCCAACACACACACACACACACACACACACACACACATACACCTGTTCAATGGCGGCCATGTTTAATGAAAGAGCCTATTCTCCTCCTTCTCTTCCTCCTTCTCTTCCTCCTTCTCTTCCTCCTCAACATTTTCTTCTTCCTCCTCCTTTTTCTCCTGCACCCCTTCATCCTCCTCCTCTCTTCCTTCTTCTCCTCCTCTTCCTCCACCTCTCCCTCCTCCTTCTTTTTCTTCTCTTCTCCTTCCACATCGGTCATCTTCTCCCTCCTTTATTGCAGGCCTCCAAAAGAGAAAACACTATCACTTTCTAGGATTTCGTTGAGTCAGCGGGTCATACACACACACACACACACACACACACACACACACACACACACACACACACACACACACACACACCGGTTTCTATCTTTTTCACTCCAATAAAAGGAAACATTAGTAAGTCTTGAGAGGAGCGTTGCTTCTGGGCCCCTATTAGAACAAAACACACACACACACACACACACACACACACACATGTTCCTATTAAACACCCTGACATCACAAGCACAACATTGTAGATCCAACAGGCACACACACACACACACACACACACACACACACACACACACACACACTTCAGATCTCACCTCTATCAGGTGTGCATGAGCAGGGGGTTGATTGCAAATGTGTGTATGTGTGCGTGTGTGTGTGTTTTTTTCTTTTGGCAACATATTTATACGTGTTATCAGTGTGGCGGCGCAGCAGTTAGCTTAGCGCTTCTCGCAGTGTTTATGTTCCCACGGGGGGCCTTTCTGTGGAGTCTCCATGTTCTCTGTGGGGTTCCTCAGCGTTCTCGGGGTCCCCCCCACTGCGCCCCAGATGGACCGGTCCAGAGTGAACTAGCCTCTCGCCAAATTACACAGTTTTAAAGAGGTAAAAAACTGGAAATGTGTGTGTGTGTAATAACATGTAATAACCGTGTCATAACTGTGTAATAACCAATCATGGGGCAGATCCGTGACAGCCTCCACCCTGGAGTTTCACTATGTATCCCATCCAACAAGTGTGTGTGTGTGACAGGTAAGCAAGTCAGTTCCATAAGGTCACGGTGTTTCTATGTGTGTGTGTGTTCGTGTGTGTGTGTGTGTGTGTGTGTGTGTGTGTGTGTAGTGCCTGGCAAGTTTGCAAACATGTGTAATTTCCCTGTAGGAAAAGTTAACAGACCGTAGCTGAGGGAAAGTAATTTGTGTAATTGAACAGCTTGAAAGACGACAGATCACCTGTGTGTGTGTGTGTGTGTGTGTGTGTGTGTGTGTGTGTGTGTGTGTGTGTGTGTCCCTCTCTCTTTCTCTCTCTTTTTCTGTTTGTGTCAGACATAAATAACCCAGTCTGGACCAGAGAACATGTTTGTGTAGGCTGCAGTCTAAACTAAACACACACACACACACACACACACACACACACACACACACACACACACACACACGCACACACACACACAGGCGTGCACGATGTGACATAAGGGGCCCACAGTTTCCATTCCATGCACCACATGGCCCCTCACACACTCTCTAACTCTGGCACCAGGGCAAAACCCCAGACTCTCCCTTCCTTCCTTCTTCCCTGCCTCCTTTCCTCGGTCCGTCTCCTCGAGTCCTCGAGTCCTCGAGTCCTCGCCGCTCCGTCACCACAAACGTCAAATCCAGATTACCGCCGTGTCCTCTTTCCACGCCGCCGCGCTTATCCTGCAGGCGGGGTCTTGAGGTCGCCGCGTCACATGGTCACGCGGTCAACCCTCTCACTCACTGCCATGTCGCTATATTATCTATATTATCTATATTATCTATCAATTTGTGAACAACAGAGGGAACGACTATGTATTGCTAAATGTGAATGAATGAATGAATGAATGAATGAATGTCAATTCGCAAGCCATATATGGCTCTTCTGGTGATGCCATATGGCTCCCCAGACAATTTTGAGTTGAAAAAGAAAAAAAAATCAGTTTGGAACTGATTTTGAAATAATTGTGATATTTCTTCATAATAATTTTAGGGTTAGATGGAGAAAGTTGATTCGTTGTGGCGACCCCTGAAGGGAAAAGCCGAAAGAAGAAGAAGAGGATTTCCTCATAATGCTGTGTCATTTTAAAGTAAACAGAAATTAGTTTTGAAGATAAATTTCACTGGTCTCCAGTCGGTCGGGTTGGGAACCGATGGCTTCAACGTCCGGGTCATTGTAAAGGTAAAGAAATTCATTTTTTCAAATAGCCAACTACTTTATCCGCATCAACCCTCGTAACGGAAAAGATGTTGAGAAAGAAAAAAAAAAGACGATGATTACAGTGCAGACAGAGGAACTTGCATTTGGATCTGCGGTACGTCTTATATGCTATGATAAAATTGCATAGATGGAACGGTCAAATATAAAGCAGCACTTCGAGCAAATCCATGCAGCGCCAGAGGTCGCATTAAAAGTAAGACATATTTGATTTATTATACGTTAAAGATACTATATGGCTCTCAATGAAATATATTTAGAAATATTTGGCTTTTATGGCTCTCCCAGTCAAAAAGGTTCCCGACCCCTGATCTATGATGTGTGAATGAGTGAATGGTTGTGTGTTTGAATTTTGTGTGAGTGAATGAATGAATGTGTAGATGTCAATATAACAAGTGAATAGTTGTGAATGATGTGTTATGATGTGTGAATGTGTTTTACAGGACGGTGAATAATTATGTGTTACATGTGAATGAGTGAATGGTTGACTATCTTTATATGATGAGTGAATGATTGTATGTTTGGTTATAACATGTGAATGATTGAATGGTTGTGAATGATGTGTTATGATCTATGAATGAGTAAATGTTTGTATCAATCTATGATGTGTGAATTAGTGAATGGTTGTATGTTTGGTTATAACATGTGAAGGAGTGAATGTTAGTTTTACTCATGACATGTGAATGAGCGAATGTTGTATGTTTGTATGTAAAATGTGAATGAGTTTGAGTTTATTTGAAAAGAGAGACAAAACACACTAGTGAACGTTTACATGTAAATATCCAAGATTATAACCAAAGGCCGCTTTCCATCTTTAGTCCCTTCAGCAGGTTGATGTTAAAAACACAAGATAAAATGAAAAAGACAACAGTAGATAAAAAACACAGGACCAACTTGAGATACATGCAGTCGAGGCCGTGTTGTGATGACGATGTTTTTTTAATATCTGACAGTGACGGCGCGTTTTTGGTTTTCCGTCCAATACTTTCAGAGCTTGTTAATAGACGGTTTCAATTGTTTTTACAGGCAGATGATCAACTTATTCGGCAGTAAGAAATTGTGTCAAAATACAGTTTTGTCAAATTGTTTCTAATGAACCTGAAGTTGGACAAGTTAAATTTAATTCTATTCAGTGTTTTTTTTATCTGTTGTTTGCAAAGAAGTTGTGAGCTAAGAGCGATTCCTAAGTATTTAAACTCTTGTACAGCGATCCCTCGCTATAACGTGGTTTACTTTTCACGGTTTCGCTACTTCACGGATTTGCATCGTGCATTGTGTTCTGCATTCTGATTGGCTAAAAAGTCACTCCGCTTCTTCTCTACCTGTGCGTCAATAACGTTGCAGTTTAATATGCACACGTACGTAAAACAACTTGCCAAATTTACATGACGTACGTGCAAATTCTCCTGCAATTTCGAGTTTCTCTAAAAACCCAAAATGTTGACAAAACGCTCTGGACCGACAAAAGCACCTGCGGCAGGAAGACGCTATCTATCGAAGATAAAGTTAAACTTCTGGACATGCTAAGGGAAGGTAAAAGCTATGCGGCTGTAGGTCGGCGTTACGGAATTAATGAATCTTCCGTTCGTTCCGTAAAGAAGGAAGAAAAAAACATAAGGACGACAGCAGCAATAAGTTTCGCAGCAGCATAAAAGTCGCGGCGGGCGGCGCTAATCTCCATAATTTGAAGCCTTCCGCTCACATTGATGATTAAAATTATTATTTAACAGTACAGTTCAGAAGTTATTTGTTGAAAAAAACATTTCTAAAGTACAGTACTTTTATTTGTGAAACAAATGATTGAGCCTGTAAAATGGTTTGTTCTTTCTTTTCAATGTATCATAGAGTATTTAATTGTATAATAATTGTAAAAAAAAAATAAAGGTTTCTACTTCACGGATTTTGCCTATCACGGGTTCTTTTTGGAACGTAACCCCCGCAAAAAACAAGTATATACCGTACTATATTTTACTTCGTACAAAAACATTGGGATCACTGTCAGTAGTCGCTCTTTTTGAGAAGTACATACAAACAATCTTGGATATGTTTAAGTAGAGTTGGGATTTTTCAAGCCAGTTATACACATTTGTCAGTTCTTGTGCAGCATGTTTTTTATCTTTAGCATGGACATATAGGACAGTCGAAGGACGACGGATCATTTTTGTAAAAACTGCGGGTGAATTGTTGTCTTTCTTTATTCGATGCTTGGACGCCAGTGTGAATGTGTGTGTGCGTTTACCATGTGTGAATGAGTGAATGATTTGTGTGGACGTGTAGCATATAGCACGTTTAGCATGGAAGCTAACCGTCTGTCGGTCTTCTGCATTGGATGGTCTTCGTATGACATCATCGGCTTTATCCCTCTTCACCTCCTCCATCCCTCCCTCTCTCTCCCCGCCAGATGTGACTTGTCTTAATCTCCTCCTGCGTCCTGAGGAAAAACAGCGTCCTGTGTTTATCACTGTGGTATTTGCGTCCGATGTGTGTGTGTGTGTGTGTGTGTGTGTGTGGGGTTACATGTCGCCGTGCCAGATTATAATCCCGTCCTTGCAGGTCGGGGGTGAACGCTTCAGATCAGTGGGTCCAGGCGGCGTGCAGGGTTTGAAGAAGCCAAAAATCAGAAATAAGAGTGTGCGCCTGTGTGTGTGTGTTTGTGTGTGTGTGTTTGGATTGAAATGGATTACGTTTCTTTTCACGTAATCATTAATCTGACTCTTAATGTCTGAGTGTTCGGTTGTTTGTCAGCGTTCGACGGGAATGCAGTGAATGCGTGCATGTTTCTGTATAATGTGTGAATGAATGAGTGAATGCTCTCGTCTCTCGTCCAATGACGACAACGGCGGCGGAGATAGGCTCCGCCCCCTGACCCCTCACTGCAAAATAAGCGAGGTATAGATAATAAATGAATGAATGAATGAAAAAGGAAATCCCCTGCAGGCTCTGGATTGGAGCGCCTCATTTTTTATTCATCCACCTCTCTGCTTATTCATATTTCACAGGAACAGTGAGGAGAGGCAGGGTTCTGCGCTATGTGTGTGTGTGTGTGTGTGTGTGTGTGTGTGTGTGTGTGTGTGTGTGTGTGTTATGTGTGTGTTTCTATGTGTGTGTGTGTGTGAGAGAGAGAGAGACCAGATGACGAGCATTTTCTTTTTTTTTCTACTGCCTTATTAATTAATGTAATGATGTAATTACTAGGATATTGCAAGGTCATTACTTGGTTATCATTTGGTTATTAGCAGGTTATTAGCAGGTTGTTAGCAGGTTATTAGCAGGTTATTAGCGGAACCGATTTCAAAGTTCTCTGAAAATTACATTTGGACAGCAGCTGTAAATAACTGGAAAAGTAATGGTTTAATTTACTGACCAATCAGAGCAATCGATGTATAGCCAATTAGCACGCTAACATCACTTTTCATTGTCTATGTGTGTGTGTGTGTGTGTGTGTGTGTGCGTGTGTGTGTCTGTGTGTGTGCATGTGTGTGTGTGTGTGTGTCTCAAATTGGGTTAAAATCTACTTTTGGAAAACAGAGCACAGGATAGATGGTTTTAATTGTAGTTTTAATAGATCAGTAAGTGCTTGTGTGCGCACACACACACACACACACACACACACACACACGCATTGGCTGGAACTGACACATCTGCAGAGCATGGAGCAGGTGGAGGGAACATCGCCGATACGTCTGTGTCTATATGTGTGTGTGTGTGTGTGTGTGTGTGTGTGTGTGTGCAACCTAATCACTACCCCCTTCTTGTCCTTCTTTATCTCCTATTTTAATTCCCTCCCTCCACCTCACCCCCCCCACGCACTCCAATCTACCATTTTTTTTCCTGTTCCTCTTCTTCTCCTCCATCTTTTCCTCCCTTTGCATCGATCCAGTCGTCTTCCTCCTCCTCCTCTTCCCGCTCCTTTCATCCCCTTTTCTTCTCTTTCTTCTCCCCCGTCTCATCCCCCTCTCCCGTCCTTCTCTACCTTCCTTATGTTTATTTTTTTTCCTCTCATCTATCCATCCCTCCCTCCTCTCAACCCCCCGGCCTTTAATAACTCCTATTTTTCACTCTGCCTGTTTCTCCTCTCCTCCTTTCCTCCCCTGCTTCCATATTTGTTCACCTTCTTACCTTTCATTTCATCCCCCCTTCCTCCTCCTCCTCCTCCTCCTCCCTCCATCTCCTCTCTTTGAGTAACCGATCCCGCTCCACCTACGTCCACTCCCTCGGCTAACCGGGTTACGCATCTTTCTTTTTGTGTTGCTTGCATTCCTTTCCTCCCTCCATCCCTCCATCCCTCCATCCCTCCATCCCGTCATCTCTCCCCGTCCTTCTCCCACCGCCTTCCTCTTCACCTCCACCGTCCTTTTCTTCGTTTTCCTCCTCTCTCGCTCTCTGGAATTTAAGAAGCCTTTTATTGATCATTCCTTGGAGGCACTCTGTGTGTGTGTGTGTGTGTGTGTGTGTGTGTCCATCCAATCAGACGTAATGCGGTTGCGAGTTCCCCCCATGTCGGTATGCGCTGGGTGTGCAGCGATTGGGCGAAAGCCCCTCTGCAGGTCCGTCAAGGAGAGGAAGGAGGAGAAGAAATGGTGTTCCAGAGGAGGACGGAGGGTCGGGAGGAGGGGGATCTACAGCGGACGCTGCTCCCTCTGGGAGGGATTTTCATTGATACGGATCAATAATCGGTTTCAATGCTGTGAGAAAGACCAGATCAGGGTCCTGCAGATATGAAGACTGGATCGGTGATGACTCGTAGAAGTGATGGGAGAATCTTCCAGGCACGTAAAAGTGATCGGGGAATCTTCCAGACACGTAGAAGTGATCGGAGAATCTTCCAGAAACATAAAATTGATCGGAATCCTCCAGACACGTAGAAGTGATTGGTGAATCTTCCAGACACATAGAAGTCATTAGAGAATCTCCCGGAAACATAGAATTTATCGGAATCCTCCAAACACATAGAAGAGATGAGAGAATCTTCCAGACACGTAAAAGTGATCGGGGAATCTTCCGGACACGTAGAAGAGATCGGAAAATCTTCCAGACACGTAGCAGTGATCGGAGAATCTTCCGGAAACATAAAATCGATCGAATCCTCCAGACACGTAGAAGTGATGAGAGAATCTTCCAGACACGTAAAAGTGATCGGGGAATCTTCCGGACACGTAGAAGAGATCGGAAAATCTTCCAGACACGTAGCAGTGATCGGAGAATCTTCCGGAAACATAAAATCGATCGAATCCTCCAGACACGTAGAAGTGATGAGAGAATCTTCCAGACACGTAAAAGTGATCGGGGAATCTTCCGGACACGTAGAAGAGATCGGAGAATCTTCCGGAAACATAAAATCGATTGAATCCTCCAGACACGTAGAAGTGATGAGAGAATCTTCCAGACACGTAAAAGTGATCGGGGAATCTTCCGGACACGTAGAAGAGATCGGAAAATCTTCCAGATAGGTAGCAGTGATCGAAGAATCTTCCGGAAACATAAAATCGATCGAATCCTCCAGACACGTAGAAGTGATGAGAGAATCTTCCAGACACGTAGAAGTGATCGGGGAATCTTCCGGAAACATAGACTCGATCAAATCCTTCAGACACGTAGAAGTGGTTGGAGAAACCCCAAAAATGTAAAAATGATCGGAAAATATATTCAAGACATATAAAAGTGATCGGAAAATCCTCTAGAAATGTAGACGAAATCGAAAACCGGCAAATGGCGAGGACACATCCAAACGCCAGCGTGCGTCAATCATCAACTTCCTGCGAATGATTGACAGGTCTAATTGTCACTTCAAAGTGGAGCTGAAACAGGAAGTGAGGCAACCATCCGTTCCCTCCTCTGATTGGAGGACCAGGAAGCGTTTCTCGTGATGCTAACCCATTAGCATTGGTGGCCTTTTTTACTCTTGAATGAATAATAAAGACGACCACGCGTCCAACCTTGGCGCCGGGTTGTCGCTATCAGCTACAGTGTTGTGGCAGCGGCTATATGTGTGTGTGTGTGTGTGTGTGTGTGTGTGTGTGTGTGTGTGTGGCAGATGTGCGTCGTCTGTGCCGCCGCTGACTCACGCGGGATGTGTTGAAAATGACCTTTGGAGAAGGCGAGACGTTTTCACTTTACTGTATCTTACGCAGGCCGCTCATGAGGTGAAATACGAAATCAGGACACACACACACACACACACACACATACACACACACACACACACACACACACACGCTGAGAGGTTTGATGTCCCAGCCAAGGAGGAGCAGATGGAGCCGATAAAAGAGAAGTTTTCCTCTTCATCACTTCTTCTCTTCCACCGGCCCCGCTGTTTGTGTATTGGCCTTTCTCACTATCACACACACACACACACACACACACACACACACACACACACACACACACACACACACACAATTGCCGTCTCACTCACTTTCTGTCATTTCCCAACTGTTTGGACGAGCAGTGTAAACTGGCCGCATATTTTCCATGACTTCAGGCCGGCGCCGCTGAACAACCTGCCCCGCTCACACACACACACACACACACACACACACACACACACACACACACACACACACACACACACACACACACACACACACACACACAGGGACTGGGACACGCAGTAAATGGAGCAGATCGTCGCAGCGAGCTGCCGAAGGTGCGGCGGCGCGTACCGTAAATACACTCTCCTCACGTTAAGTGGGGCACGCCGTTCGGAGCCATGCGGCCGCCGGGCCGAACGGCGTGTTGATCTGCAGCCACGTCAGGCAGGAAGGAGGAGGTGGAGAACCGGAACATCTCACTGACCTCCAACGCTCCAAACAGGAAGTCGTCAAATGTTAATGGCAGCGGGGTACAGACGCGAAGGATGTGTTTGTTAGGTCGGAAACGGATCAGGGTCGAGGTCGGAGGTCACGGGGCGTCACGGCAACCGCATCCTCCTGGAGGGGGACAGAGGGAATGGGATGGATGGATGGAGGAGTGGAAAGGATGGAGGTTGGATGGATGGATCAATTGATGAGGGATGGAAGAGAAGGAGGATGGATGGATGGATTAAGTAATTAGAGGGAGGATGGATGATGGATGGATGGATGGATGGAAGAGAGAGAGGATGGATGGATGGATGGGTGGATGGATGGATGGATGCAATGATACATGGATGGATGGATGGATGGATGGATGAATAGAAGGATGGATGGATGGATGGATGGATGGATGGAAGAGAGTGAGGATGGATGGATGGATACCTTTACCTGAAGGGATGGATGGATGGAAGACTCCATGGATGTATTGATGGATGGGGGATGATGGATGGACAGATGAACGGACAAACGGATGGATGGATGGATGGATGGATGGATGGATGGATGGATGGATGGATGGATGGATGGATGGATGGATGAGAGAGAGGATGGATGGATGGATGGATGGATGGATGGATGGATGGATGGATGGATGGATGAATAGAAGGATGGATGGATGGATGGATGGACGGACGGACGGACGGACGGACGGATGGACGGACGGACAGGCGGATGGATGGATGGATGGATGGATGGATGGATGGATGGATGGATGGATGGATGGATGAGAGAGAGGATGGATGGATGGATGGATGGATGGATGGATGGATGGATGGATGGATGGATGGATGGATGGATGAATAGAAGGATGGATGGATGGATGGATGGACGGACGGACGGACGGACGGACGGATGGACGGACGGACAGGCGGATGGATGGATGGATGGATGGATGGATGAACAGATGATGGATGGACGGACGGACAGATTGATGATTGATCATTTAAAGAGTAAAAACTTCATGAATGTGTTTTTCCCATTCATCAGAGAAATGCCTATAATAACCACTTTTCCATCTTTGATTACATCACCGGCATAAAGAACACACACACACACACACACACACACACGCACACACACACACACACACACACACACACACACACACACTGGCAACCCGTCCCTTCAGTGTTTTGTTCCCTGTTCAGATCCATGTATCTGGCTGCTTCTCCGTTCTGCTCCGCTTTGATGAGGAACTGGTGCAACATTCCATCAGGGAGCATTAATATTATAGCACACACACCCTCTCATACACACACTCACACACCCACACACACACACACACACACACACGCTCACTCACCCGCTTTTACAAGCTTACGCACAAACAAAACGGACGCAGTTTCCCCTCCCTCCCGCCCAGGGCGCCGCTCACCCTCAGACGGCGATGTCATGGCGACGTCGTCATGGTAACATCGTGACGTCGCCATGATGAGACACTTTAAAAAAAAAAAAAGGAAAATAAAATCTTAAATTTGTCTGTCGGCCCGTGAGAGTGTTTATGTGAAAATGGGTTAAAAATATGATTGCCAGGTCTTCGGTCACCGTGACAACAGCTTCAGCCATGAGGGATGGGATGGAACGCCATGGTTGTAAAAAAAAAAATCTATATGTAAATATAGATTTCATATTCATAAATATATTAACTGTACCATTTGTCAAGGAAATTATGGGATGGTGGATTTGGTCCCATTGGTACTCTGGAATGACGATTAACGTCAGTAGTCGTCATTCGCCTTCCCAACATTCACAATCATTGAGTCATTTTAGGGGTGTGTGTGTGTGTGTGTGTGTGTGTGTGCATGTTACTGTAAACTAATGGTCGGATAGATAGATGGATGGAAAGGTGAGGTGGAGGAAGTTTAGTGAAGAATGAGTGAGAGAGAGGGTTCAATAGGGAATCCCTTGCTAAATCACATAAAAGTAAACCACATGTAACACTTGGTTGTCTTCCTGCTTGTGTGTGTGTGTGTGTGTGTGTGTGTATGTGTGTTCGTGTCATATGGAAGCACTTAACATGTTGAAAGCACTGTCGCACATGAATACACACACACACACAAGTTTCCATGTTTAGACAAAGTGAGCTTTAACATGACAGATGTTGACGGTTACTGTAGCTGTGTAACCTACTGTGTTCACACACACACACACACACACACACACGTGTGAACGCACACACACACACAGAGCTATTTTTAACCTTCTTTTTCATGACTTTGTGAGCAAAAAGTGTAAAAAAACACACACACACACACACACGCGGTCATTTATAGATGGAAAATGAGCCGGGAAACAGCAACACACACACACACACACACACACACAAGTAAACACAGGGCTTTCCGTGCAGCAGTTGGTTTTCCAGCAGCTCTGAGTCCTGGTCCTGGACCGGACCTTCACCGGGTCTCCACAGAGTTCCCCTCTCATCGTGACCACTAGGGGGCAGTGCTGAGCTGGGGGTTCAGACCATAAACAAACATGGTGGCGGCGGCGGCGGCGGCGGCGGCGGCGGCGGCGGCGGCGGCGGCGGCGGCGGCGGCGGAGGAGCTGCTTATAATGTATATATATAATATAATATAATGTTTGGGACGCCATTAAATACAGAATTCTCCAAGCATACCGCGCAACTCCGCCCCCGCAGGACGCCGCTGGTACTGCACGGATCGCTGCTTCGGAGGCTCAGCGGTTTGATTGTCTTGTGGAAAAGAAAGAAAGGGAGTGTGACGTTTAGCATGAACACACACATACACACATTGCAAACACAGGTGGAGATCCTGCAGGTGCTAGCATGATGTAATATCAACGGTCGGGAACCTACATGTGGCTCCCAGACAATTTCGAGTTGAAAAAAAATTGGTTTGGAACAATTTTTAAATACTTGTGATATTTCTTCATAATTCTGTCATTTTAAAGTAAAGAGAAATTAGATTTGAAGATATATTTCACGGGTCACCCGTCGGCCGGGTAGGGAACCGTCAGCTTCCGAGCGTGTCCGGGACATTGAAAAGGTGAAGAAATTGATTTTATCGGATAGCCTAGAAAAGATGGCGAAAAGAAAAAGAGACAATGATTACCGTGCTTTCCAGGCTGCGTGGACCGAGGAATTTGCATTTGTTTCTGCGGTACGTCTAATATGGAGTGATAAAATAGCATCGATGAAGCGGTCAAATATAAAGTGAGCAAATCCATGCAGCACCGGAAGTCGCATTAAAAGTAATACGTATTTAATTTATTATACTTTAAAAATACTACAGGGCTGTCTCAGAAAATTAGAATATTGTGATAAAGTTCTTTATCTTCTTTAATGCAATTACAAAAAACAAAAATGTCAGTTGATTCATTATAAATCAACTGAAATATTTCAAGCCTTTTATTATTTTAATATTGCTGATTATAGCTTACATCTTAAGAAAACTCAAAAACGTATCTCAAAATATTAGAATATCATGAAAAAGTATGTTTTTTTAATTTCATTACAGAAGATAAAGAACTTGATCACAATATCATAATTTTCTGAGACAGTCCTGTTTATTGCTCTCAATGAAATATATTTAGATATATTTTGCTTTTATGGCTCTCTTCATGACCCCTGTATTATATCATGACTCAGCACTTTTTTTGCAGGAGGCAGGGTTTATCTCCATAGGGTTCCCAGCCAGTAATTGTTTTATAGTTGTGTTATTTGGTTGTTATTTATGCAGTGGGTTTTTTGCAAAAACGCTCTTAAAGGCATTCATTCATTCATAATCTAAGACCAGCTGTGATTGGCCGAGAGGAGGGGCCAATCACAGGGCCACACACGACCACACACCCTCTCATTCATTTCACGGATGGAATTATAACCATTTATTTACACCTCATTTAGAGACATTCAATATTCACCCTCTCATTCACACGTCACATGGAGACGGACCGGCCCCTCCGGTGCGGACCCGAGGCGGCGCCGGGCGTTCCAGCAGGAAGTGTTACGAGCCGTCGTCTCGCGAGCAGACGGGCGCGGAAGCGTCCGCCGAGCCGATCAATAAACCAGAGAAACGGTTTCATTTATCCGGCCGTCACGCTAACAGACTGTCGTTATCCTCCTCAATCTGTCCCCTGTCTCTCCTGTCCACCCCGGGCTCTTTGCTTCTGTCTCTATCACGCAGTCTGTCAGGCCTCCATCCATCTGTGTGTGTGTGTGTGTGTGTGTGTGTGTGTGTGTCGCATTCAAACTGAAGGTTTCACAACGGTTCCCATAGGTCTCGGAGCCGGAAGCTCCCTCTCTGGTCGGACGCCGATCGAACCGTCCTGACAGGAAGGGGCGGAGCTTATTGAAAGATGGAAATAGTCAGACCAGGTGATTTTATTGATACGGAACCGGAAAGTTTATGGATCATCACGGATGACGACCGGAACCGTGACCCGTTTGGAGGGACGGGTTGAGTAGTTGTCAGTGCTGATTGAGAAACTGGAATTGGATTTTCAGAAAGTTGGATAAGAACCCTGAATTTGGACTTTGTAAAACGGAATCAATGTTACCTGTTGAAACCGATGTAAACGCCATTGATCTGTCTTCCCGCCCCCAAAACACTCTCTGCACTCTTTGGAAACTATTTACGGGTTTATTTATTGCAAAAATACAGAAAGGAATTAAAGATACCCTTAATTATTGCTGCGTTTCTGCCGTTCTTTCTTTTCTTACTAGCACTTTTACTCAGTTTCTTTGGCTAAATCAGCAAAAGTAAAGCCTTCAGGCATATGAGAGCCTCGCTAATGCTAACGTTACTCCAGCTAGCTGTCTTTCATTCATCCAATCACTTTCCTTCGTTACCGTAGTCGCCCCTTTAGCCACATCGGCCGTCTTTAGCACATCTTAGTTCTTCAGGATCGTACGGATGGTTGACTTAGCCAAGTCATAGTGACGCTAACGGCGCTCTCACGTTTAGCTATTGTTTCCTTTTTCAGATGAACTGTATTTCTTACCGTCTAGCACCGGCAATTTTAACCTTTTTGGAGCCATAATAAGGATAGCTTACTGTATTTTTCGGACTATATGTCGCTCCGGATTATAAGCTAGCTTTTAGCCCGCGATTAGCTTTTTTAGTTTTCTTCATTTCAGTGAGAGTAACCTCCGCTTTTCGCCAGTCCCTTACAAGTTTCTCACTAACTTCAAACTTTCTTTCTGCTGCTCGAGCTGCACTACTTCCACCTTGTAACCTGCAGAGTCTGATTTTCTTTTCGGTGCCATTTTTGTTCAGCCCTTCTGAGATGTTTTTATAAGTTAGCGCAAATGTTGAAATCATCAATTTTCATAGGTACACAAGTCACTGGTAGCATCTTTTTTTGCAACACACTTCTGCCATGACCCACCCCTGCTGAATTTTGATTGGTTGGCGTGTGTGTGTGTGTGTGTGTGTGTATGTGACTATGAAACTATGAAAAAAACTGCGAGTTATAGTCCAAAAATTACGGTAATGCAAAAAGCACTAAAAAGTTATAACAGAACACTACGATGAATAATGTAAACAGCGGAGTAGCATGCACCACTGCTCCTACCGTCAACGCTACAATGCTACAATGCTACAACGCTACAACGCTACAACGCAGAAAGCCTCTGAGTTTGTCTGTGTGTGTGTTCGTACACTGTGGCTTGTTCACGGCTCGATTCAAAATTTGCTGAAAAACTGTGTTTGTCGGCTGATTTGTTGGTGATTTTGGGGCGTTCGGTTCTTCCGCCTGGAGCTGTTTGTCATCTGCATAACAATGAATGCTGATGTTTACGGAAAATGCATCCGGGAGGAAACCTTTACATTAGAAACAGAAGTCACCGAGAGCCTCCCAAAACCCACAGACCCTAAAGGAGAATTGCAGTTTTGTTGCTGTTAAGTTTTAGATAGTTGGAGGAGCACCATAATATGATCTCCTGGAGGCGGTCAGGAAGGGAGGAAACCTCTAACAAACTCCCGTGAGCTTCGAATCATTCCGCCGGGTTTCAGCATTATTTGGCTTTTCCTCAAAGTAAGAGGTTGCTAATGAGGAAGTACTTCTTTTAGGACAAGTATCCTCAAACGTCCTCTTTAAAGACGCTGCATAGTTTACACCGTACAAATGTACGGTTTATAAAACTAAAGATGTCTTTTGTTTGTGTGCGAACGAATGTAATTTCACAATCGTTGCAGATTTGTCGGGACTCCAGGCCGGGGCCTCGGTCCAAGTGCTCCGCATAGTTCTTTGGTCATCTCGTTAATATGTGAGACAGCTGCAAGGGTCGTCAGCAGAGGTGCGGTGAGGTCATCCGATCAGGGCGAGGAGGTGCCGCAGAAACCGAAACTGGGGCTACATTTGGGAGCAGAAAAGTAGCCGGGCTCCGTCGCTTCGAGCTAAAGACTTCGAGGTAAAGTCGTATGTGAAACGCAATGTGCCCAAGATTGGGTTGAGTACAGTTTTCAGAGGGCGCCGACTCATGGCCTGCCTGGCAGGGACGAAACCGCGATCTATACGGAGGTTCAACAAAGACGAGGCTAAGCGAAGAGGGAGTCGGTGTAAAGCGAGGGAGTCACAGCGGAGATGGATCTCTTTAGTGCTGCACTCCCCTTGTTCCTCACCCCTGACTTGCCTCGGACGACTTCAAACCCGGCTCTGTAAATACCGGGTAGAGGGAAAAAGCAGAGACTACCAGTCTGGCAGAGGTGGAAGTACAGGCTGCTGTTTATCAAAGGTCAAGCACAGCTGGGATGGATGGTGGTTTAACCAAAACCCTTTGGTTTGTCCAAAACTCGCTGTTGGAGCCGGAGCAGATGATGGTGTATCCTACCAAGAGAAGATGGTGTCCCCTACCAAGAGATGATGGTGTACCCAACCAAGGCGTGATGGTGTCCCCTACCAAGAGATGATGGGGTACCCTACCAAGAGACAATGGTGTACCCAACCAAGAGGTTATGATGTCCCCAACCAAGAGATGATGCTGTCCCGTACCTAGAGATGATGGTGTACCCTACCAAGAGACGATGGTGTACCAACCAAGAGATGATGGCGTACCCCACAAAGAGATGATGGTGTACCCTACCAAGAGATGATGGTGTGCCCAACCAAGGGGTTATGGTGTCCCCTACCAAGAGACAATGGTGTACCCAACCAAGAGATGATGGTGTAGCCTACCAAGAGACAATGGTGTACCCACCAAGAGGTAATGATGTCCCCTACCAAGAGATGATGGGGTACCCAACAAAGAGATGATGGTGTACCCTACCAAGAGATGATGCTGTCCCCTACCAAGAGATAATGGTGTAGCCTACCAAGAGATGATGGTGTAGCCTACCAAGAGACAATGGTGTACTCAACCAAGACGTGATGATGTTCCCTACCAAGAGATGATGGGGTACCCCTACCTGCCCTCCAGCTATGGCGTCATCTTCAAGCAGCATCTGAAAATGGAGACAAAAATACAGAACACACACTGCGCCATGTTCAAGCTGAGATCCTCTGGACCGATCGTGTTCTCGTAATTACCGGAGCTCCCACAGGAATAGGAGGGGAGCCATCTTCGATCTGAATGATGGTCACCGCAATGGACTAGAGGAAACAAATAGGGTCTTAAAAATCTAGATATTTTTATGTGCATTGGTAATTCCCGCTGGTCTTGTGCCATCCAGTAAGTCCAGACAACAGCTCATTGATCCCTCATCAATGAAGCGTCAGCGGCCAGGGTCACATAATACGCCATCGATTGTCAGCGGAGGATCTGGTTTGTAGCCTGCAGCCTGGCGGGACAGAACGCCGCTACTCGTTCCTGTAGCTCCTTCAGCAAGCCGCCTCTTAAAACGATTTTGACTGATAGCTATATTTAAGGGCTAATAGCGCTCCGTTGCACTAGGATATGGGCCCGTGCAGCTCTCCACTCTGAAAGCGGGCATACGCTGTAATGAAATAGGCCGTATTGAATTTTCAGCCACTCATCAATCGGGAAGCGGTGGGAGTTCTGATTGCACTGCTTCGCGTTTTAGTACGGCAGGCGTCTTCGCAATACAAAGTCCTCCTGGCCGGGAAGTAATACGTCGGCTGGTGTCAGATGTTGTGATGTCCATCTGCTGGACTGGCTTTCTTTGGCTCTCTCATTCACTCATATAGGGTGCATCCATTTGTTTCCTCTTTCACTCGTTATACAGAGACATGCAAGCATTCGCGCTCCCATTTCGGGTCGGACAACCTGCATTAACCTTCACCTGAGTCCATCTGGTGAAGCAGATAACGCCTCCTGATCTGATCTCCTTATGACTTATTGATCTGCGGAGGCACCTCCTGCAAGGGTTCTCTCCGGGTTCCCCGGCCTCGACCCACAGGACGGAAATAAACATCGGATGAGGGGAGGCTATAAATCGCTGGCAGGAGTGAAGAATCAGTGAAGGTACCACCACCACCACCACCCCCCCCAAGCCTGTGTGCAGGATATCGGGTGCAGATACAATGCGAAAGAATGAACATTGATCGGCAACGATCTCAGACCAATCGATATATTGACAGGCTCTGAAAGGCCAGCATTTACTCCGACCCAAACGCACGTTTTCCTTCATCTTCTTCAGTCCAAGCGTGCCGATGACGGCCGCGCGTTCATCCGGCGAAAGGTTTTTGACGTAAACCCATTCATTTCCCCTCCGAGCAGCTTTTTATCAGGATTATGTTTGGCAAGACTCGTACCTCCAGCAGTGACCCATATGGTTTAATTTCATGCCAGAGCAAACAACTTCATTTTAAATGATGGCCGTGTGATTCCGGTAATGAGACCCTTCTTCTGCGGGGAATCAGAACCCCCGCAGATCCATACCAGACCTCCACAGGTGCCTTTTCTGGAAAGGTCTTTTATGAGACTTAATGGTCTGCACTTGTATCACCTTGCGTTTTCAAAGCGCTTAGCATTGAATCATGTTCACCCGTTCGCAGATGCGCTCAGAGGTACCATACAAGGTGCTAAGCAGACCATCCGGAAACGCCGGGGGGTTCGGTGTCACTTTAGCTTGTAGACGGGAGGAGCTAGAACTCCGACCCTCCGAAGATTAGCATTCTTCCGCAGTCACCGTGATGCTTTTCAGGTTGGACTTCATCCGAAGCTTCCGACCAGTCGCCGGTTCATTGGCGAGCTGCTTGCCCGGGACGTCGCGGCCGTCACCTGACATCGGGTCGCCCCGATCAACGCAAGGGAAGGGACGGGTAATAGCTACGGCTACGTATTCGGCCGCCGCTTGACGTGCGTGTAGTTAGCGGCTAGCCGCGCATGCTAACAGCGTCATCTAAACTCCTCTCCTCCTCCTTCGCAGAGCCGACGGCCCCCTTCCAAAATGTAGTCCCCCGGCCAATTAGCATGAACCGATTCTCCAACCCACGCAAGTGTCTGAGTCGTCTGGCAGCGACGGCGGCCGCCTCCCTCCCGCTGGGAGTCCACCTGTCCTCCTCAGCTCCGTTCCATACAATAACCCCCCCCGACCCGTCCGATTATGGTCTGTCAGGAGCGCGGCTCTGATTTTGATTCCCGTTCCGTTTTAGCGAACGCCGCCGTTTCATAGCCACGCTCGCCGTGACCTTTTTGAAAAGTATTTTGAATTCCGATACGGTGTTATTGAACAAGCCGTCGTCGGTTAAAAACGACCGTTTTGAAAGACTCCCTCGCCGTTCCAGTTACCCGAGGAACAGTTATTGGATTTTCCTTTATTTCTCAGTTTGGGTCTCCCAGAGCTCCTGGGGGAAATATCTATGTTCCTGACGTTCTCGGCCAAATTGCTAACATTGTCGCGCGGCATTGGATACATGCTGCGTTCGTCCCTCTCGTTTACTCGCCGCATAAAGATTAGCATTCGTTCGCGTCCTCATTCTCACGTCAAAGTAGAAACAGCCGTTTACCCTCTCATTTCTGATCACCCGTTTGTTCAATCCGGGTTATTGCCTTTTGTCGTTGTTTGCGTTCTCCAGTTCCACCGCGTTTCACGGCCTAATTCCCAACGCTGTTTCTCGGCACTCGATTCGGAACACCTTCTTCCGCTTTCGTCGGTGAAATCCTCTCCGTCCGGCCCGAACCCGACCTCTTCACCTCCGTTTGTTCGACGCTTGTACGATAATTACCGCTCGCTTGTAAGCAAGTCACCCGAGTGCTAAGAGAACAACCTCATCGGGCCGGCGATTTAAGAGCATTAAGTCGGCGGGTGTTTTTCCTCTGCGCACGTATCAACAGACTAAAACCTGCCTCGGCTGCGGTGAGAAATCGTTTTCTTATATATTTTTTTCTTTTTCTATTAAAGGGAATGTAAGTGGCTATAGAGTGGAAGGGGAGTGGAAGTCTGTGAGCAGATGGGGTGATAATTGTAGAGGCGTCGGTGAAAAAGACAGAAATTGAAAACAATTTCTCAGTTGGGTGCGCACGACCCCCCCCTCCTCCCCGACAAACACACACACACACACACACACACGCACACACAGGTTGTGACCTTCTGAGATGGTTCCTCTGGTGCCTCACTGTCCTCACTTTTATAGCCCAGCGGCAGATTTAGGGCGCAAGCGGTCGCTTGGGGATCGGCTGTTGAAGATACAACACGGGGCTTGAACGCTGGGTCACCAAGTCAAAAGCTGAAGATCCGGGTAGAAGGAAGCTGAGGTTGGAGCTGCCAGGCAGGAGGTCTGGGAGGAGATGTATGCATGGAGGCAGGTGATTGACTGAAGGACTGAAGTCCTGTTTTCCTGACATTTAGGGACTGGAGTCTCCATCCGCCATTGAAATGTTGAAATCCCAGAACTTCACAAGAGTGTATTATGAGGTTCTTCGACCCCTGCACTGACTCCAGACCTCAATCCTCAGCGATCCTCAGAGTCTCCTGGGCTGAAACATCTCAAGTCACGAATGCCAGAACCAAAGGAACACCTGAGTACTGATGGAACGAAGCGTTGGGTACGATCGCGCGGACGCGAAATTCCCCGACTCCCTTGGTCTGCTGGATGATCCCCGCCAGCCGTCCACTAAGGTGCGAGGGAGCCTTCCAGAGCTCCGAGGCCTGAGAAACCCTGATAGGAAAAGAGAGACTTCCGGAAGTGCCATGGTTTCTTCACAGCACTTCTTAACCCTCATATTATGTTAAGGGTCAATTTGATCCATTTCACCCATTGACCCAATGGGTCAAATTGACCCTTAACATAATATGGGGGTTAAAACCCAAATAATAGGGGGGAACAGAACAGAATAATAGGGGAACAGATACCGTCGTAGTTTCATCTTTTGTTCCTCATCAGTATTGGCGATGGCAGGGCGGGGGGGGGTGTGTTTTTACGTGGTCAGCATCGCCATGGCGACGTGATCGCTGCGCCTGTCAAAAGAAGCAAAAGACACACTTCTCAAACGCAAAATAGCCTGAAAAAGAGCAGCTACCTCATAAAAACAGGATTTCGGGTCAACTCGTGCTTCCTCGCTATCAATCCGCGTCGTGTCGCTTTCCAGAGCGCGTTGCCGGGGCGATGAAGACCGGGAGCGGTAGGAGGTTTCGCATCCAGTGTGTGCATCTCAGCCGGAGGAAACGCGGTGCCAAGTCACGAGTTGTTTACCTTCCAGGCGAGGTCAAAGCCTCCAACTTCATACCACAATAACAAAAACACACAGGCACGCAATCTCAAACATATTATGTAATGACAGAGTGCATCCACCCCGCAAATAAAAGAAAAGAAGCCTCCGCGTATTCCGTCTTTCTCTTCTCGGCAGCATTTTAAATTCCGACGCTCCTCTCGCCGTTCAAATAATGCGATTGTCTTGACAGTTTTTTGGCGCGTCGACACCCTTTGTTGCCCAAACTGCGCCACGGACGTTTATGTAAATGTATGCACATTAGCATAAGAATCCAAAGGGTTCCTATTTCACGGTCAATTCCAATGCGGCAAGCGGACGATTCCTCTGAGGAGCCGATGCAGATGCCGAAAGTGGCGGAATTGATGGTTTTCATGGGGACGTAATGACTCCAAATAGCATTGAGGCTAAATGAGCAGCGGTGTTAGCTTGGCCCGGCGGCGCGAGAGATAATCGGATGATTTTGGCTCCAGGTCAACCAGTTCCACTGAAATTGAATAATCTTGTATTGTCGGGTACAGGTGGTCCTCCTGAGTTACTGGATAGCTGGATTCTTTTTTTGGAAACGTCTGCACCGGCGGCGCAGAGGTTAGCGCTTCCGTCTGCACAGGGCGAGAGGAACGGCAGCGGAGTGCCGGACCTCTGAACCATCTCCGCAGAGATGTGTTGATTCCTCTGCCCATTGAGCAGAATCGTCCAAATTACAACAGAGGTTTGAGGCCAGAGAGACACCTGGTGCACGCATGCACACACACACACACACATGCACACACACACGCACACACTCATCTGGCCGAGAGCTAGATCTGCAATCACTCTCACGTGATCGAGCAAGACAGTCGGTCCCAGTGAGGACCGGTGTTTGGGGAGGAAGTGTGTGTCCCTGTGTGTGTGTGTGTGTGTGTGTGTGTGACCTGTTTCCCAGGTCAGGCTGATTGACAGGTGTCCAATGATATCAGGGAGGAAGTGAACACTTTGTCACAACATGTGCCCGTCACTGTCACGTAATGATGATGTCAGTGAATCTGTGTGTGTGTGTGTGTGTGTGTGTGTGTGTCATGAGAACATCAGCACTGTGGTCATTGTGAAAGCGTGAGGAAAGTTCCGTGTGAGGTTCTGCAAAGTTTTGGAGTTAGTGAACGATGAGTTGTTAGCCAGCTAGCGCTGACAAGCTAATCAATATGACCAGAAAGCTGATCCCAAATCAAATGCATGCACACAGACACACACACACACACACACACACACACACACACAACAGGTGATTCCAGTCAAGCAGAAGCTTTAGATGAATATTTGGAAGTGGCGTAGAAAGTGTGTCAGGGTGCAGGACACGGATGAGAGCTGGAGCTGTTTACTGTGCTCTGCACGCTGCAGGGTTTGGACCGCTGAACATTTGCTGACTTATATTTAAAAGGTTTTATGGTTAGATTGCTTCGCTTTAAAAAAATTGATGTTGATCATCCATCCTCACTATGAACTTTGTCCCCTATCCGAGCTTTTCTGACACATGGGTCACTGCATATACGACAGCGCTAAGTGCTAAGCAAGTTATCCTACAGTTTATTTCTTTTAAACTTAAGAAAGAGTATTAAAATGAGTGAGGGAGCTGGAACAAGTAAGAAGACAAAAACTTTCCATTTCCCTCCAGAGTGGGAGGAGAACTTTTTTTGTTTGTTTGTTTTTACTGTCATATAGTGTACAGGGTTGTAGTGTGCAATATGGATTCATGCAATTATGCAAGGTAATTTAATATATTGTACATATTAAGAATTCACGATATATTTATAAACAAATGTATGTTTTGCATTTTCATAGTCGCTAGATCGTTTTGGCTGGGGCATTTTATAAGTAGCTCGCATATTTGTGCACCCTTGCTGTATCCTGCATATTATGCATACTTTACTCTGCATGCAGTATAATGTATGCATTATATTGTATACTATATATTGCACTTAAACAACACAATCTAACGAGTCAATCCCACTCCTGTGACATCAAACTGTCCACTTAGGAAGCAACACTGATTCATTTCGACTTGTTTTCAGGACATTTCATTTTGGATCAGCCTGTTGTGTGTTTTTCCACTTTAATTTTGAGGTTGACTCCAAATCCAGACCTCTGTGGGTTCATACATTTAATTTCCTTTGATCATTTTTGTGTGATTTTGTTGTCCGCTCATACAACTATGTAAAGAGCAAAGTATTTAATAAGAATATTTCATTCATTCAGATCTAGGATGTGTTATTTTAGTGTTCCCCTTATTTTTTTGAGCGGGGCATATCCTGCATACTGCATAATTCATACTGCATGCTGCATACTGTATACTGCATACTGCATACTGTATACTGTATACTGCATACTGCATACTGTATACTGCATACTGCATACTGCATACTGTATACTGCATACTGTATACTGTATACTGCATACTGCATACTGTATACTGCATACTGCATACTGTATACTGTATACTGCATACTGCATACTGTATACTGCATACTGTATACTGTATACTGCATACTGTATACTGTATACTGCATACTGCGTACTGCATACTGCATACTGCATTCTGCATACTGTATACTGCATACTGTATACTGCATACTGCATACTGTATACTGTATACTGCATACTGCATACTGTATACTGCATACTGCATACTGTATACTGTATACTGCATACTGTATACTGTATACTGCATACTGCGTACTGCATACTGCATACTGCATTCTGCATACTGTATACTGCATACTGTGAACTGCATACTGCATACTGTATACTGCATACTGTATACTGTGTACTGTATACTGTATACTGCATACTGCATACTGCATACTGTGTACTGTGTACTGCATCGTACAGTATCCGCCGGACACTGACGGACCTGCCATCAGTCATACTGGCTTCCCTGATTCTCCCACTGCCCCTCTCAAACTATCCAATGTCTCCACTCATCTGACTTCATCTCATCACCCTCCGTCCGCCGACCCCTGACCTCTGACCCCCGACCCCAACACACTGCTACACTGATGGTAGGAGGGGTGGGGCTTGTATTTGCATGCCTGCTTTTAATCATATTCCATCAAATTCATTCCCGCCTCCTTGCTGACTCACATTCTCAGCTCGGTTGTCGCCGTGGCGACCGTCCAAAGGGGGGGCGAGGGGGGTCCCCTCCCTTCCTCTCAGCTCACTTGTATCAACATGAGGTGACAGCCCCCCTCCGGCCCCCCAAATTTTCAGCAGCGTCAGCAGTCATAGCGGTGTTATCGCTAACAAATTTTTATCAATCACTCCGCAAATTTTATCAACGTGTTTGAAAACTCCAGGTTCTAGGAAACCTGGAAAATGTAATAACAGATTTATAATCGTGTAATAAATGCATTGCGTGTCCATGTGTGAGAATGAAGGCGTAGACAGAACGCATGCGTGAATAAGGAAACGGAACACGGATTCAGCATGTGTGTGTGTGTGTGTGTGTGTGTGTGTGTGTGTGTGTGAGTGTGACACAGCCCTGGCCGGTCAGCTATGCTCCGTCGGAGGCTGAGATGTGTCTCACCTTGTCTGGCAGCATTTATAAAGAGCCAACGCCACTCGGGCAGTATTTCCGTCACGCTCCGGGAGGCAATCCCCGACCCGGCAGTGAACTGCCGCTCACGGCGGGATCACGGCGGGATCACGGCGGGATCGGCGGGATCACGGCGGGATCATGCAAACGCTGCTGGAGTGTAATTTAATTCGCCTATTAGCATGTTATTGCTATTTTTATATGCCTGCAGCGAAAAGAATTGCACCATTCATCTGAATTAACCTTCATTCCACCCGAACCTGTAAGCGTCTCCGTAAACGAGTCCGAGCCTTCTCGCAAATTCAATCATTCATGCATTCGGTGGTCCTCAACCCCCGGGTCGCGGACCGGTACCGGTCCGTGGATCAATCGGTACCTGGCCGCCCAAGAAATAATCCATTTTTTCCACTGGATTTAGTCCGAACAGTCTTTATTTTTGAAAAATCTTTCATTTTGAAAAGATGACCGGATTCTCTCGGTCACATCTCGGTCACTTGATCGCCATAAACGTAACCCGCAAGCTAGCAAAATGAGTAAAAAACAGACGTCGGAGGGAAAGTTATTTTTCGAAGGGGAAAAGAGACGGAAGAAGAGCCAACAACTGCCAAAAAAAGAAAGATTTGAACAGACAATACCAGGAGTTCTACTTGAAATGTGGATTTATCGCAATAGGTGATTCCCACAGACGGAGCCGCTCTGCAATAAATATACGGCGATGAGGCAATAAAGCCTTCATTATACTCACGTTATGCTAATAAGGTTGCATATGAGTACACAGCGGATTCACGTTTATTATATAGTGGCAATATAAAATCAAAACAATCTACGTGTGCCTGCGGTTAAATCGTCCAAGTTGAGCGGTCCGCGGTGATAAAGAGGTTGAGGATCTACATCGCTTATCCTGCAGCCAGGGTTGGGGGTGCCGGAGCCTAGCCCGGCTGTGATTGGACGAGAGGCGGGGTTCACCACGGACCGTCCAATCACACGGAGACCTTTGTCCTTTCACACAAAACACTGTTCACCCTCTCATTCACACGTCAAACAGTGACATACAAGCATTCACTCATTCATTCATTAGAGAAACAGCATGAACGAATGAAAAAGCATGAACGTCCTCCGATGATGTGCCTGCGTTTGTTTACATCCATGGAGGGACTAAAGATGGCGGAAAGGGGTCAAAGGTCGCATGCTGTTAGCGCAGGGGGTCGGTAGACGAGAGGGAAACGTCAAAGGGAGGTTTTGTTTTCCTCTCAGATATTTGTGGTCGGTGGCGACTCCACCCGTAGGTGGACTTTAACAAAGATCAAGAGGTGTTTCTCCACCTTCGTTGCTGTTTTTGTTTATTTATAAGTGGAACAGGAAGCGGGCCCTTCCTCGCCGCCGCAGACGCACATTCATTTGAGACGGCCGAACTGCACCTGTCAGCGTCCATGTCGGAGCAATCGGTTTCATTTTAACCCCCCGTTGTCACCGCCCGAGCCCCACTGTTGTTTACACCACGGTAATAACACACACACACACACACACACACATACACACACACTCAAGCATGTCAGCCGGTTCCCTGACAACGGCAGTGTGGCTGATCGAGAGTGTAATCAGGAAAAGACGGAGGGAACGTATAAATCAAGGGAGGAGCGTGACACACTCCAAGCACACACACTCACACACACACACACACACACACACACACACACGTTCATTTCACAACCGAGGTTTTGGAGCACGCGAGAATGGTTTATGTCTCTCTATGACATGAATGAGTGGGTGAGCGCGTTTCTGTAAGATGTGTGAATGAAAGGGTGAACGGTTGCATGTCTCTATATTCAGCCCTCTGATTGGTCCAGGGTGAACCCCCCCCCCGCCCCTTTCGTCCAATCACAGCAGGGATAGACCCCAGCCCCCCTTCCCCCGCTGTGATTCTGAGCTTGCAGGATAAGCAGAGAACGAACGAATGAATGGATAATTTCACGTCGTCGCGTCGCCGCTGCCGCGTTGTTGTCGCTTCTGTCAGATTCCCGAGTCGGGGGCGGAGCCTGACGGGAGTTTGAGACGTCTGAGAGACAAGAAGAAGAAGAAGAAGAAGAGGAGGAGGAGGAGAAAATGTGATGAAGAAGAAGAAGAAGAAGAAGAAGTCCGTCATTCAGAGCGAGAAAGAGAGAGAGGCGTCTCAATAACACTCCTCCACTTTAATGGCCGTCTCGGATACAATCATCCGATTTGACGCCTGCGTTTTGGCTGCTTAGCGGACAGGGAGGACAGATGAGGCGACTCACACACACACACTCACACACACACAATTTCCTGAATGAGGCTACTTTGATGTAATTTTAAGAGACAAGGTGATGGAGGAGCAGACGGGATGTGGAGAAGAGGCTGTGTTTTTTTTTTCTCAATGAATTTATCCGGACTTGGACGGCGGTTTGTTCAGTAAAAGGGCGGGTGAGGGAACCATCAGAATGTTAATGGTTTGAAACATCTCTTCTTCTCCCCTGGTCACTTACAAAACACCCGCTTTCTGCCAACTCCTCCATCCTTCTGAGGAACGGAGAGGAACTTCAGCTCCTGGAAACATCTTCGGGAGGTTCTTTTTAGACTTCCATAAGAACTTGCAGGTGATTGGTGGAACTCACTAGCTACATCACCAGCTAGAAGCTCAGATGTTTTCTCACAACCAAATGGTGCGAAGCTGTGAGAAACGGACCAGGAAGGAGCCCCTCCTCCAGAGTTTGCAGAGGACCATCTAGATTTTGGCCAAAATGAGTTTGGAGTTAGCTAACAGCTAACAGGGTTCTTCACCGTGCAGGGAGACGATACAGCCATCTGGAAGTGGTTGTTATTCCATGAACGCTGTGGCAGCTTCCAGCTGCGGTGAAATGTGGAGCTCCTATCGTGGTCCCTCACCGCCCGTGAGAACGCAAAACCAAAAAAGCCCCCGCCTGGTCGGAGGCTACTTCCTGGAGCCGCGCGCATCGGAACTGTCAACGTGCGAGGTCTCCTCCGGACCAATCGCCTCCGGCGGAGCCTTCACCTCTGAGACGGATGTCTTCTGAAGCATCACTGAGCGTTGTGTTGGAAGAAAAGAAAAGGAGAAGAACGCTAATTCCTCCTCGAGGGCCTCCCGTCCACCAGCGCCGGCCTCGCTCTCAGCACGGAACGTACAAATGGCCTGGAAATGATGGAGCGGTCGGCGGCGAGGCGGCGTCATCTGATTAGCGCTCATGTTCTCTCGCTCTTTCTCCCTCCTTCACTCTCTCATTACTCCTCTCGTCTCATTATGGCACCGCTCGCTTTGTAAAATCGCTCCGTCTTGCCGCTCCGCAGTCTGACGCTCCCGAGCCTCTCCGGTACCCCCGACTCTTAGCTCGCATAATCGCAATTATGTACTGTCGTGTGTGCGCGTATGTGTGTGTGTGTGTATGTATGTGTGTGTGTGCGCACATCTCTTAGTGTAATGTTTTCACCGCATGTAAATTCCTTGAGGTTTGCGTTCTCCTGACTGGAATAATTAAAATCACCACTAATTAGCTGAGTATTCACACCCCCCCCAAAAAAAAATACATATATATATATATATATATATACATATGAAATATACATAAAAATATTTAAAGTAATAAATTTAATTTTAAATAGAAATAGAAAAAAATATGTATAATATATATACATATAAATAGGTATATGTATAATATATAAATGCAATATAGAAATTGATAGAAATATATACATATAATAAAACAAACAGTGTGCAGTATTAGCAATTTTTTATTTTACGTTCTTGATTAACTGGACTTCTCCTCTGTGTACGATCAACATGCAGGTCAGCATGCTTACGGCGACCCAAACAGGAAGTGAATGTTGTAGTTCTTTTATTTCATACATAATGAATTAATAAATATAGTGAATCTCTGTTGAGATGTTCCGCCCTGTATTAGCATGCCATGGACGCTTCTGCACTGCTGTTATTTTTCACACTTTCACATTCAGGTTCATTCCTTACACAAGATGTACTTCTCACCTCGTCCAGCGGCAAATCTTGACAAATCCCAGCCTCTAGCATCCAAATGTTTTATTAATCAGTTAGCTTTCTTTCTGGCTGTGCAGCCTCTTCTCATAGAAAGGCAGGGCTAGCCATGTTAGCCTCACCGCTAGGACTTTATGTTATTCTTGCCACGCTACTTGTTGGGGAGACTTGGTTGGTGGAAGGTTGACGGTTTGATTCCCGGCTACTCCTGGGTGCAGACTTTGAACCCCCATGATGCCCAAAATGGCCTGAAAGCTCTGTATACGTGTTCATAGAGGTTCACTAAGAATGCACACCCTTCGGCTAGCGGCAAGTTAGCTAGCATTGTTGTCCCACTTAACGGTCATGGAATGATACTGATGTGAGGACTTTTAAAGAAACATGTATGCACTTTCAAACGCTCACAGGAGGTCAAATAGTGCATGGTTGAGTGTCTCGCGCCATGACAATCACTTTCTGCCATCAGGAGGATCTCTCAACAGACTTCAGGTGCAGTAGCATCTCACCAGGTTTAAGCTAACATGCATCACAACAACATCGGCGCGCTGTATTGTTTCTGTTAGCAGCCCAGCTAGCTAGGCCGAGTTCCTAGAAATGACGACAAGGTCCGAGGGACGGGAGAATCCCGGTCCGGAAAAGATAAAAACAAGCTTGAATGCCTTTTCCGGCAATTTGATTCTGAGGATTAGCGTTTAGCCTCTGTAGCATCAAGTGCTGTGAATCAGCTTCCACTTGAGGCGTTTATAGAATCAACGGCTGCTTTTCTGCGAGCGTCAGCTCACCTCTTTCTGTCACGGAGCATCCAACAACACGCTGATAAGTACCCGCAGGTCGGAGAGGATGACCGCTACACACACACACACACACACACACACACACACACACACACACACACAACAATGTGCTCCCCAACATGATGCTACCAAAAAAGGCCATCAGACCCCGGCAGCTTCCATCCATCCCTGGGAAGATGGTGGATGTTATGATGTTGGCACATCCAGAAACTCACATGTGTGTGTTTTCCATCAGATTTACAAGCTCCCAAGTGACATTTCCTGTGTATGAGTCCATGTGTGTGTGTGTGTGTGTGTGTGTGTGTGTGAGGGAAGCCCCAGGATTTTCCAAACTCCTTATTTGGATGTTAAGATAAACGCCAGATAGGACCAGAGCAAGAGATAGAAGGCAAGAGCAGATAGGGAAATCCAATGAGTAGTTTAAAATAACACAGAAGACACACACACACACACACACACCACATGCACACTGTTGTTTATACTGTGATGCAAAGGGACGTCCAGTGACAGTGACCGTTACCAAAAACATGATTTCAATGCCCATCTTTAGTATCAAAGTGAGCAGAAACAGCAAAATCCAAGATGGCAGCCGAGTAGAGAAGCTGTAGGATCTTCTAAACATCTCATTCTTGGAAGAAATCAGACTTTTGACATCAGCGAAAACCTCCACGTGCCGATCAGTCGTCTTCCTGATGCCGTCCTGGAGCTGCTCCCCCCCCCAAAAAAAAAAAAAAAAAAAAAAAAAAAAGAAACAGTAGCGGAAAGCTGGAAAAGGCGACTGATCGATTTTCCGGGTCATGAAATGCAGCGTGGAAATGAACTGAAAAGGCCGGGCGCCGTGGAGGCTCTGCTGCTGCTGCCGTGTCATTTCAGTCATCTTCAAATTCCTCCATGCTTGAATGTCCTTGAATCCGTCCCGGAACATGAACTCGGCAGGGGGAAAAACAAACCGGGAATCCCGCGAGTCTTTTTTTTTTCACGCAAATTAAACTCCAGCCTCTGACCTCCAGACAGATTTTCCTCCCCACGCCGGCCCAAGACGCTGCCTTCCAGACTGAAGAATGGGGTGCTTTAGCTCCGCCTCCCGACGCGCTAAAAGGTTAAAGCTATTATCGCGGTCGCTGCGGAGACCCCCGCCGATGGGGTCGGAGATAAATTGAAAATACTGGAGTTCACGGCGTTGCGGCACAGATATATATGTGTGTGTGTGTGTGTGTGTGTGTGTGTGTGTGTGTGTAAACAAACCTTTTGTGTTTCTATTAGCCTCCATAAAGTCAGGATTACGTGTGCTACAAAGCAGACGGGGGTATTAGAGGAGGTCTAGCTGAGCGCTGCCAGTCCATTGTTGTGGTTTTCCTCAGTGGCCAACAACATTATAAGCTCTGTCCTATTAAACTGCAGCAGAATACACACACACACACACACACACACACACACAC
>NC_141285.1:22917678-23112678 GCF_037954325.1 Fistularia commersonii
ACACACACACACACACACGTACTTCTGCGTGTGTGTGTGTGTGTGTGTGCGTGGGTGGTACGCGATCGTTCTCTTTCTCAAACACATTCACTTGTTGGGACGCACGCACACACACACATCATTGGTCTGGAAGCAATCTTCCCCACCCCTGTTGGTTGCCCAAACATTGCGTTGCCAAGGCAACCTGGACAGCCGGCGTGTTTGTCACGTGGAAGGAAGCGTGTTCCCGTAATTTTCTGTGTGTGTGTGTGTGTTGATAAATAGCTGTGTGTGAAGCGGATGGGAGAGGTGCAGATCTGCGAGCGATTGCGGATGAAATATATCTGAGCTGATGCTTCGTCTGGGTATGTGTGTGTTCGCCGGCGCGGCTGCGCGAGTGTGTGTGTTTTTCCAGAGCGCTTCGTCTGCCAGCTTCTAGCAGTCACCGTTCCAGACATGGGAAACCAGAAGAAAAAACAAGGAGTTCCGCTACCCCGTCGTCTCAAAGCGGTGATTAATCGCCGTGTCACAAATACACCGGGAGTTATATCACCTTCTGCGAAAAGAGCGATTCGGCGCGACCCTGAGAGGTTTTCCCCCGAGCGAGATGTTCGGCGGGGATGCCACCGGTTAGCACGTAGCTACGCGTAGCTACATGTAGCACGGCGATCACCTCCATGTATGGTTCCTCAAACCGTCTAAACACATGCAGGAGGTTCGGTGGAGACCCTGAATCCTCCAGGTGTGTCAATGGATGTTTGTCTGGATGTGACCTTTGAATGAGAGGGTGAGGGTCTCTGTATGAGGCCCTGTGATTGGTCCGGCTTGACCCGCCTGTCGGCCAATCACAGCTGGGTTAGCCTGAAGCATCCCCGCTACATTTAGCGCAGGATAAAGTCAACCCATTGCTGAATTCTCTGCATGCGCTGGACATACAGAGAAATTAATATAAAATTTACAATTAATGATAATAACAGAGTACAAATTAACATTAAAGTACACTGTTACGTTAAACATTAAACTATAAGGTACAAAGTACAGTGATCCCTCACTATGACACGGTTTACTTTTCACGGTTTCGCTACTTCACGGATTTGCATCGTGCATTGTGTTCTGCATTCTGATTGGCTAAACGGTCACTCCGCTTCTTCTCTACCTTCTCTACCAATAACGTTGCAGTTTAATATGTACACATACGTAAAACAGCTTGCTAAATTTACATGACGTACGTGCAAATTCTCTTGCAATTTCAAGTTTCTCTAAAACCCACAATGTTGACAAAACGCCCTGGAGCGACAAAAGCACCTTGCAGGGCCCAAAAGGCAGCGGAAGATGCTATCTATGGCAGATAAAGTTAAACTTCTGGACATGCTAAGGGAAGGTAAAAGCTATGCGGCTGTAGGTCGGCGTTACGGAATGAATGAATCTTCCATTCGTTCCATAAAGAAGGAAGAAAATAACATAAGGACGACAGCAGCGATGTATAAGAGAGTATTTAATTGTATAATAATTGTAAGAAAAAATAAAGGTTTCTACTTCACAGATTTTGCCTATCACGGGTTCTTTTTGGAACGTAACCCCCGTGAAAAACAAGGGTATACTGTACCGTAAATTCCGGACTATTAGCCGCTACTTTTTCCACACGCTTTGAGCAGCTTTAACAACATGTGGCTAATTTATGGATTTTTTTCAGGGCTAACGCGCTTCATGCTAACAAAACATTTAGCCTCGTCACATCGGACCAATGAAAGTACCGTGAAATTCTGATGCCAGAAGAAGAATTTAATGTGCGCAGGAGGAAGACAAAGATAGCGATCAGCTTGAGTAGGACAAAGCGGGGATAGAAAATAGATGGAAGGACTTTTCCTTGGGTTCTCTATCATTAATCTTTTTTATCGGCGGCTTTACAGGCACTGTTCGGAAAAAAGAATTTCCAGCACGTATTTGCGTATGTCTTGAAAAATGTTTCTGTGTAACATCTTTCTGTGTAAATATATCATGTTACAACGTGGACACCTGTGCAACCTTCATATGTACATATATTTATTTGTTACTGTTTAGCTCAGGGGTCTCAGAGTCGCGTTTTTTCTCAGATGCATCAGGGGGTTAATTACTGTGGGTTTCAATAAAAAAAAAAAAAAGAAAAGGGCAAGGAATAAAGGAAAAAGTAACTTTGCAATGTATTGTTTAATTCAAAATTTGAAAACAAAATGATTTTTTGATGAAAAAACGTCTAGTGACATTGTTAAAACATTTTTTTCTTTTCTTATTTCTATAAAAAAAAACACAAAAACGATAAAAAAAATGGGAAAATTAAAAAGATTGATTTAATAACCAGACTAGCCTTGTAAGCATTTTACCTCCTCTTATACATGCTAACAATCAATTTTCTGATTGAGTGGCAAATTTTCCCGCAGTGACAAGATTCCCTCTTTTAACTCAACAATTTTTTTAGGGTGTAATTTCATCAATTCTTGTTTTAATATTCATTTTTAATATTAATTCATCATGTATTATTTTAGAGGAACAGTTCCTTAGATATGAACACTTTATAATTTACCTGTTTGACCCCTTTACACTAAAAACAAAGGAAAAATTTGGACGTTGTGTTACTTCTAGGTAATGATTTTACTGGTCTGGCCCCCTTGACATCAAATTAGGCCGTTTGAGGCCCCTGGACCAAAACTAAGTTTGACACCCCTGGTTTAGCTTTATTCTATATCTATATTCTCCATAATGCTATCTTCAAGTATGCTCAATAGTGCAGAAAGTACGGTTTAAAGTGCACGCAGATACAAACTGCCGGTGAGGCAAAAAGATGACATTTGACGGCATGAGAGAAAAGCAGGGTTTTTTTGTTTGTTTTTGTGCAAAGGTGGCAGAACAGTAGCAGAACGGTGGAAGTGTTTTGATGACTGAATGTGTGGAAAACATTGAGCGTCTCATATTCAAGTTCTCCTCGTCCCCAAAACCATTTAAAACAAGTCCCGGCCTCTTTATCGGACAAGGGTGCAACCCGGCCCTGATGTAAGCCAGCAAGGGGTTACTACGACACGTGTTTCGTTGTCATGGGAACGTCGGTAACGGTCGCAAAGTAGACGCTTCCACGAGATTAACTTCAACCAAGCCAAATAAGGCCGTGTCCCGAAGCCGACCCTTGGCTCCTCCTTTGGTTCTTCCGCCCCGGCCCGTACCCCAAAACGTCACCGGTTTGAGCTCCCATCTGTTAGTCCCCTCCGGTTAGCGTATCATACGCTAATAGATTCGCCTCAAACAAACATACCGGCGCGATCCCTGGAGTGGATCGTCCCGCCGCGAACGAGCCGCCCCAGGCGAGTCTGCGGGAGAGCCGCCGCTTAAAAGGCTCAATCCTTTTCCGAGGGCCGCCCTGGGAGCGCCGCGCTGGGCCCGAGCCAGCGCCGGCGTTGGAGTTAAACGCTTGGCCGGCAGCCAAGGCGGACACCTGTTTTGTTTTAGTTAGCATTTTGTGCTAATTCACGCGCCGCTGAGTGTCACCGTCTTTGACCGCAAACACGTTTTTTCAAAGTAATGCTAATATAAACCCGGTGCACAGCAACCCATGAGTCATGAATGTCGACTTAACCTCAACAGAGTTTTCTTTTGACGTTCATGACCTACTTGAGGGCGGCGCTGGGGCATTGCTTATGTCTATATTACATCTAAACAAATGACTGAATGCTTGTATATCTTTAAATGACGTCTAAATGACTGAATGATTTATGTCCCCATTAGCATCAGAACAAACTTAATTTATCCCTGAGGGGCAATTGCGGGGCACAAGGGGTAGCAGTATCAAAGAATATGATTTAAAAAAAAAAAAAAGATTTAAAAAATTAAAAATGATATAAAAATAATATCTTATATAAATAAAATTGAAATAAATAAATAACATAAAATTATCATCGTAATAATAATAATATTAGTAATAATAATTGATATAAATTACTGTACAGAATTGTGCAATTGTGCTCTATATATAACATCTGAATGAATGAGTGAATGTTTGTATGTCGATATTTGACCTCTAAATGAATGAATATAGATCTATTTGACGTATATATTAATGAGTGAATTGTTTTTGCCTATTTGATGTGTAAATGAATACATGAATTGTTTATGTCAATACGATATGTAATTACATGAGTGAATTATTTATGTATATATGACGTGTAAATGAATGAGTGAATATTTTATTTTGTGATTTGACATAGGAATGAATGAGTGAACGTTTTTAAACGTCCATACGTGTTCATGTGACCCGCCGATCCGGGTTGAACCTCGTCTCTCGGTCGGTGACGGCTGCGAAAAAAATAATGTGTTCACCAGAACCCCGTCGTAGGGTGCGAGGGTTAACCATGTCGCTATGGAAACGAGCGCAGCGAAAAGCTCCCGAGCGCATTGAGAAACATGGGAGAGGCCGTGAATTCAGATGTCATGCTACAGAGATGATGACTCTTCAAAAACAGGTTGTGGGTCTGTGATCAGAGATAAACACTTACATAATCCTCTGTGCATGCATGCGTGCATGTGTGTGTGTGTGTGTGTGTGTGTGTGTTCCAGCTTTCTGCCCTATAGGCCAGATTATGAGTATTCTCTCAGCTGCCTTTGTTATTGCCTGTGGTGGATTTGGATCAGAATATGGGGTTTGTTCCAGACTGGAAACATGGACAAACACACACACACACAAATAACACACACGCGTGCGCACACAGAGTACACACAACATGTCTCGCTCTTATAGCTCTGTGGCCTCAGATATCAGCCGCCCCCATCAAATATAACAGAAGCCAATTAGATAAACAATGAACTGGATATAATGTGGAGGATCACGGTGACTTCTTCTCGTGGCGACTGGACTTGAGTTTCTTCACTCGAAGACGATTCATGTGGCATCCGAGAGGCTTCTTGGAGGAGGGACTTTAAGAAACCTCTCGGATGAAACGTTTTCCAGTGAAGAAATTCAAGTCCAGATGCCACAACAAGAACCGAGACCATGTGAACGAGAAGGTCTGCATGTGATTTATGATCAAGTGAGGGAATACAGCAGATATCGATATTGATTTGGTTCGTGAACATTTTGGCCTTGTCAGTTGTGGAGTAGTTGTCAGTGTTGATGAAGAAACTAGTCAGAGGTGTTGACTTTTAGAAAGCTAGATAAGAACCATGTGATACAGTAGAACCTCGGCTTACCGACTGAATACGTTCTTGGACTTTGCATGTCTGCAAACCAAATCAAAGTTTCCCGTTGAAACCAGTGTGAACCCCATCCATCAGTTTTCCAGCCTCAAAAACATCCAGCACTCTTTGGAAACTATTTATGGGTTTATTTGTAGCAAATATGCAGAAAGGAATTAAAGATAACCTAAGCCCTCAGGCATATGCGACGCTTGCTAATGCTAATGCTATCTCCAGCTAGCTGTCCGTCATTCATTCAGGCTAACAATCACTTTCCTTCGTTAAAATAGTTGCTCCTTTTGCCACATTAGCCGTCTAAGCACATCTTAGTTCCTCAGGATCGAACAGATGGTTGACTTCTTCTTATAACACCACTAGCACGTTAGCATGAGGCTAACTTACTGAGAAAAGCACCAAAAAGGGTAATAACAGGAGAACAGAACGCTGAACGATGTAAACAGCGTAGCAGCACGCACAACTGTGGCTACGCCACGACGCAACGACGCAAAAAGCCTGTGAGTTTTTCTGTTTGTGTGTCGCAGCTTGAATCTAAATTTGATAGAAAACTGCTCGTAGGTCAATTTCTTGGTGATTCGGCGCGTTCGGAGTCCAGGGGTCGACTGCATCAGAAAATTAGAATATTGTGATAAAGCTCTTTAGCTTCTGTAATGCAATTAAAAAAACAAAAATTACTTTTTCATGATATCCTAATATTGTGAGATAGGATTTTTGAGTTTTCTTCAGATGTAAGCCATAATCAGCAATATTAAAATGATAAAAAGCTTGCAATATTTCAAGTGATTTAAATGAATCCAGAACAAATGACATTTTTGTTTTTGGTAATTGCATTACAGAAGATAAAGAACTTTATCACAATATTCTAATTTTCTGAGACAGTCCTGTACAGGACACGTGCACGAGGTTGACCGTCTCTCTGTGAGGCCTGATGTCGTGTTTCGCGGGTGGAACGAAAGGACGGTCCTGTTTTCTCGTGATGTCGTCACCGATCGGAGGTGGCGACGGCGTCGGTCCGGCTGAGCATCCCCTCTTCTTCTGGAAACGCTAACTCCCTGTCGCCATGGCGACGCTCAACCCCCCCCACCCCCGAACTAAGAGATGCTCAAACGCTCCTCCTGTTTTTCTGTTTACTTCTTGTTTCCAGCCTGCACTTTTCCTCACTTTTCTTCCTTCTCCTCCTTCTTCTCCTCCTCCTCCTCCTCCTCCTCCTCAGTAAAACCATCAACGTGAGAGTAATTGACGACGAGGAGTACGAGAAGAACAAAACCTTCTACATAGAGATCGGGGAGCCTCGCCTGGTGGAGAGCAACGACGGCAAAGGGGGTGAGCCTCTTGGATGAAAAAAAAAACAAAAAAAAAACATGACCTTTGACCCCTCAGTGACCCCACAACTCTCCCACCCTCCCATGATCGCCGCATGTCGGTGCACGAACATGCGTCGGGGCTGCCCGCCACATCCACCTCTCCATCGTCCGACGTTTTGTCGTTCCTCTCTCATGTCCATTCGTGCCGCCGCGCATGCATTCACCGCCTCCCTCTATGTGTGTGTGTGTGTGCGTGCGTGTGTGTGTGTGTGTGTGTGTGTGTGTGTGTGTGTGGTCACGTGTTTGTCCCATACAGGAAGACCCTAAGCGTTAGGATCTTAGACCGGGAGGAGTACAATAAGCAGTCCTCCTTCTACATCCTGCTCGAAACCCCGCAGTGGAGGCGGAGCGGGACGGAATGGACAGGTGTGAGAACCAATCAGCGTCGAGAACCCCGCCCCCTCAAACCCCGCCCCTTAATCCCGCCCGCCGCCGCCCTTCTCGGTCGGGTTCTCGCAGAATCCTCGACCAACAGGCCTCGTCAGGGAACCGTCGAACCCGCTTCAATTTGATTCACTTTCAAATACACGTGATCCCAACGCCATGGTTACCAGGAAGACGGTGCTGCCGCCGCCGCCGCCGCTGCCGCCTGGTGGGCGGAGCCTGTTGGTCGGGGATTCGGACTCTTTTTCAGATCTCTGCCCTTTTTTTTTTAACCTTCTCTTCTCCTCGGAGAGCTGCAGAACAAAAAAAAAAGGGTGGTGGGAATCACACCTGTCCTCTCCTTTCTCTACCTGCTTCACCCTCCACACACACACACACACACACACACACACACATTTTTCTGCTTTTTTTCCTCCTATAGTGTTTTTTTTTTCCTGATAAAATGTCATCCTTTTTTTTTTTTTTTCTTCTCTGCTGACATTTGTTAAAAGCGTTCACCTCCTCGGACCGCCGCTGTAAAGGAACCTCCGGAGACTTCTGGAAAAAAATCTCCAAGAAAACCTCAGCTGAACATGTTTATGAATCAGAACACATTAATAATACCAAAGTAATAAGGATGTTATTCATCTTTTCAAATGATTTTCCATCATTTCATTGCGAACAAATGCATACGTTTTTGTTTGTTTTCCCCAATCAGCGATGGTTTTTTTTTTTGACATATTTTTGGTAAATCACTCTTATCGCATGTCAACGAAACGGTTGAATTAGTGCGTTTTTATGACTCCAAAAATATCAAAATGTGCAAAAATAAGTGCAATCTCCAATAAACCAGCACAGGAAGTATGAATAACTGACTAAATATTAAATTGCAGTAAAAGTATGTTATAAAACTAGCATACTATACCATACTAGCATACTCTACTATACCACAGTATAACATACTATGCTATGATATGCTATGATATGCTATGATATGCTATGCTATGCTATGCTATACTGTAATAGATTTGCATTTTCTTAAAATTGTTAAGGATTTCCATTTTTATTTTATGTGTGTGTGTGTATGTGTGTGTGTGTGTATGTGTGTGTGTGTGTGTGTGTGTGTGTGTGTGTTTGTGCTGTGTATGAGGTGAATCAGTGTAAAGTGTTTTCACGTTCAGACCCGATGAGGATTTAAGCCTCTGAAATTCTACTTAAAGTAGCGGTGCCTGTGTCTCTGTGTTTGGCCTGTGCTCACACACACACACTCACTCTCATACACACACACACACACACACACACACACACACACACGGCAGTGCATTAATGGCGGTGTGTGTTTACCAGGCAGCAGTGCTGTTTATAGTGATGAGGGGATCAAAGATGAGAAGTGGATATCATATAATCACAGCCAGGAGATCAAATGCACCTCTGGGATAGGAACGCGCACACACACACACACACACACACACACACACAAACACACAGTTTAGTGGCTGCAGCGCCTCAGCGTGTCTAATGTGTGTGTTTTATGAGCTGGCATGGTGGGTCTCTGTGTGTTAGATGAGCCCTGCACCGATCTTTATGGCCTACTGTGTGTGTGTGTGTGTGTGTGTGTGTCAGATTTTTCTCTGTTATATTTCAGGCATTATCATTTTCACAGTATTCTTGAGGATGGAGAATGTGCACTCACTCATAGCCGTGCACCTCCTGGTGTTTTAGAGCTGATGGACCTCCTGCTGAGGTGGAGGTTCCTCCGCAGGTTCTCCTCACCCTGAGGTTTCCAGCCTCTCGCCGACCAACCGCTTTGCTAACGTGTGTGTTGAGCAACTCAAACGTAAACGTGCACCTCCGGATGCAGACACCCGGAGGTGGAGTTGCATCGCGAGATCTTCTCGGAGAAAGCGAGCGCCCGCCGTGTCCCAGACAAGAACAAATAATCTTTTAAAACTAAATAAAGAAAGGAAAACTTTGCAAGGTACTGAAAGATGATGATTCTAATGAAAATCTCAGAAAATAAAATGAACTAATAATAAAAATGTCTGCGCAAAATATGCCTAAAGACAGCAATTATATTCTTAAAACGATCAAATAATCATTAAAATAAACTTGTAAAATAAATGAAATATAATAAAACAGATTTTGTTGTTGTTGCTGAAATTGTATTATATTTTATTAGAGTACATTTAATGAGATTATATTAGATTAGATCGAGCATAATCGCGTTGAGTGGTGAAGTTTGCGCTAAAAAAGTGGGCAGAAGGAAACATGATCTTCTCCTTCTTCTGGTCTGTATTCCATCTAACCCTCTCCTCTTTCCCTCCATCCATAAACCTGATTCAGAAGTTTTTAGCCGCCGCCGCCCGTGATATCGTAGCTTTTACTTTTGGAAGACTGAGGGAAGTGGGAGGTGGGAAGAGGAGGAGGAGGAGGAGGAGATGGTGGAGAAGGTGGTGCGATCTCCATCCTCACGATGGAACATGCACAGCGAGGAGGGAACCAGGCTGAGGGGGGAAACAGCTGAAAACACACGTGCCCCGCAGAGGGTGACGACCCTGTGTCCAAAACACACACACACACACACACACACACGTAATCCTACATTCTAACATGTGACCTCACAGATGTTCACACACACACATAGGCACATATTTGTATAGCAGTGCGAATAAAAGTGACAGATTTCGTGTGACAGCCGCGTCCTCTCCCCCTCATCCTGCTTTCCTATGCGTCCTCTCTGTCCGTCCTCTGTGAGCATGTGTGTGTGTGTGTGTGTGTGTGTGTGTGTGTGTGTGTGTGCACGATTGCTTTATTACGCAACATCATATAACAATTAAACCTGTTGCTGATGAAGACGTTATATGCGCCGAAACAGGGGAAATTAAATTAATTAGGGGCGCAACGCTTCGTGTGTGTGTGTGTGTGTGTGTGTGTGTGTGTGTGTGTGTGTGTGTGTGTGTGTGTGTGTACCGACCGCAGCAGCACGAGGGCCGGCGCTGGTTGCATCTCCAGGGAGATAGTGTTTTTTCAGTATTCTGAAAAATCTCAAATAGTTAAAAGTAGGTCAAATAGTTGAGTATTTTTATGTTACTATGGCAACCTTTAATACTAACTCCCCTCCCCCCCCCAAGTATGTCTTGCTGTATAATCAATTTGTCCAGGCCTAAAGAGCAAGGGTAATTCAATCAAATCCATCGATGTGAAAGTTTCGACTGGTTTAAATGTTAATTAATCCAGATTAACTGCTCAGCGGATTTCATTTGATTAAATATTTTAACGCCATGAACGCACAATAACACAATGAGAGGAGCTGATGGAGAGAAAGGAAGTAGCTGTTGAAGCATTTCCTGCTGAAAGTATTAGAAATATCGTGATTAATCAAAAGTTAATCCATGGTGGATATAATTAATCTGATAATCTAATTAATCCATTTTAATTACTTAATAGCACCTGTGTGCATTTTTGTGCGCCGCCGAAAAAAACTACCAGTAATCGTGTTGAATTAATCGTGATTAATCTAAGTTATTTTCACACTGCACGCCCTGCACTTATTGTTATGAATGCGTTGGCTATTAATGATGAATGGGTGTTGTATTAATCATGATTAATATAAGTTAATCGCCTGCAATTATTGTTAGTGTTTATATGTATACGTATTAGGGTTTAGATGGAGGCAGATGATTGGCTGAGGAGAGGAAAGCGCTTTGCTCTAACGCTTGATAGCTACTAACCATAGTAACACTTTTCTCAATTGCGCTTGTTGAGCGAAAACAACAAAAAAAAAACAGCAAATGGCGGCACTCGCTCAATTTTCATGTTTTCATTATTCCAGCAGTCTAATATGGCGGCTGACGGTGTCGAGCAAATTAACTCATTAGAACATGACGCCTCTCCGATGGCCGGGCGCAAGTTGTTGTCGAACAGCATCGTTAAACGCCTCCATTAATCACCTCAGATCCCCAAACAGTACAAACGGTTGTCTTCGCTCTCGCCATGATGCAAACGAAGGGCTGTAACATTTATCCCTGTCAGGATTAATGATCATTAGATTTCAATGTGGTTCCATCAGATCATTACCAGGAGCAGTCTGAGTGTAAATAAACACAGCTGATGGATGTTATTAAAGGCCGGCTGTATAAAATCCGATAATCTTCGTGTTTGGCGGGATGGGGATACCTCCTGGATATTTGATCACTGGACATTCAGGCACATTTGCACTGTAAGAGTCAAATGGCAGCGAGGGAGGCAGGGATTCCGGACCGCTGACACATCAACTGAAGCAATAATTTCCCACAAATTAAACAGAACCTGCTAGAATGTTTGGAAAATAATAGCTGTAATTAGACAAATTTGGATAAAATATGTTCGCTTGGGTTACTGGGGAATGGCAGATGTCTCCAGTGACTGTTGACCAATGGCTAGGAGAGTGGTGTTTGCTGTCGCACTCTGGCCAATCATGTCCCGTCCCCACCCTTTAGTTTGTTCTAGACTAGACAAGACCTGCCAATCCCATCCTTTTTACAATACCCTGTCTTGGCCTAGTGTATCCCATCCCATCTTATTTTACATTCCATATCTTGTCCTATCCTTCCCCATCCTATTTTATGCCTCCTCATGTGTCCTTACCTTCCCCATCCTATTTTACAAAACTCTACGTGTCCCCTCCTCCCCCATCCTATTTTACACTATCCCATGTGTCCCATCCCTCCCCATCCTAATTTACACTACTTTATGTGTCCTATCCTTCCCCATCCTACTTGAGTTTATCCTACTTGTCCTATCCTTCCCCATCCTGTTTTAGTTAACCCTATGTGTCCTATCCTTCCCCATCCTACTTGAGTTTATCCTACTTGTCCTATCCTTCCCCATCCTGTTTTAGTTAACCCTATGTGTCTTATCCTTCCCCATACTATTTTACAATTCCCTATGTGCCCTATCCTTCCCCATTCTACTTTAGTTTATCCTACTTGTCCTATCCTTCCCCATCCTGTTTTAGTTTACCCTATGTGTCTTACCCTTCCCCATCCTATTTTACAATTCCCTATGTGCCCTATCCTTCCCCATCACATTTTAATTTACCCTATCTGCCCTTTCCGTCCCCCTCTTTTGCATCACCCCATCTTGTCCAATCCCGTCTTCTTCTATGACAAGGCCTTTCCGAATGTACATCCCGGTGTGTCTGAACTGTCTGGTCGTATTATGTCCTATCCCGTGGTACCCCATCATACCCTGTGATTGTCCTCTGTGTTTCCCCGTCTCCCATCCTGTCCTTCAAAGCCCTGTCTCATCGTCCCCTGTCCCTTCATATCTCATCCTATACTATCATACGTATGCTTTTCGGGGTCTGTCCTTCCTGCTTGTCCCTTCGGCCGAAGACCTAAGAAAGTTCACCTTGTCCTCCGTCCCGTTCGATCCTGTCAGAGACGGCATCTTCTGTCTCCTTCTTCCCGCCATCTGGTCGCCTCTTCTTCACCACCAGGCGGTGTGAAAGACCACCCTCCCCCCTCCATCGTTCTCCATCCTCCCATCCCCGGCGTGTTGACAGGTCGCAAATATACCTTTCTTCCCTCCTCCTCATTTCGCCTCCTCAGTCGAGGCCCGAATCCATCAAACATGGCAGCCCATAAAAAGCTCCACCCTCCTCCACCTCACCGATCTCCTCCCTTCTTCCTCTTACCTCCTCTACCTCTTGCCTTTTATCACCTCTGGAGAACTATGAACTATCAAACCAGGCGAAGACGTGGCGAGAACACACACACAAACACACAGATCGTAACCGTGAACGAATCGCACTTCGATCTCAGCAAAGCATGAAAATAAATACTTAAACTCCAAAGGAAGTTGTAATAACGAAGCATTTCGACAAACACAAGCAACAGGAAGGGAGAGGGTCTGTTTGAAGCTTCAAATGCCTTCCCGCCTGTTAGCTTAGCACAGTCGGGATTGTTAGCCTGCAATTAAACAGACATTTTGGCGGCGCTAAGTCGCTTACGTTACGCGTTTTCATCCCCTTGCCATTTCCTTGCCCAACCAGTTCGTCCGCCTGTTCACGTGCGCATTCACCTAAAACAATGCTAGCTTAGCACAGTGAGCGGTAGAGTAGCCTGTCAAAGAATGCTCATACTGACCGTCTCTGATGTGATGTCTTCTCATGGAGGTTTGCTGACAATACCTCAGGCTGCCCTGCGTCACGCTAAGCTAACTAGCTGGTCGGTCGAGGAAGGCTAACAGGCAAGCAGGTGACTTTCCACAGAAGTTATTATTCTATCATCGACATACGTGGACGATATGTGGTGGAGACAGGTGGTTGTTGTGCAAATAATCGCCTCGTTTAGCCCAGTATCCCACAACACGAGGAAAGAAATGTTTCTTAGCGTTGCTGAAACATCAGACGGACCGATGTTGGCGGCCTTCCGCCTCAACCGTTTGGGGCATCATAAAGCTAATGTAAGCTGCTAATAACTGGAATAGTAAATTTACATCCATAGAAAAATAAAATTGTTGGACGCCTGGCAAAATCACCGCCCGCTAGGAACTCGGGCAAAGAATCTAAATGTCCTCCAGGAGAGATCTGGTGAAAACACATCCCGTTATTCTGCGTTTGCTGTGACGGCTAGCCCTTTGACTCCAACTCTCTGCTGACCAGAGTTCTCCATTCAATTATTTCTTTTTTGTTTTGTTTATGTACTCTTTAATTCCTGCCACATGTTCCGCCTTGCTTTAATCAGAGGCTCGAGCGCTTTTTGTAGATGCACGCCTGAAAACATGCTCAACGCTAATCATAACTGTCATCAAACTGTACACAGCGGAGACTTACTAGCAATCAGGATCTTAATGTTACTGCCTTGATTCATTGGGTTTGAAAGACATAATTGTTTTTTTTGGAAAAGGCTCCAATTTTGGGGAGAAAATTTGCCTTTATTTTGCACTTCCAAGGCCCCTTTTGGCTCTTCCGATTTCAACCACGGCCTCGTTTCGTCTAATCCGTTGATTCCCATGGCGACTTATTAGCGGCTCAAAAAGGACCGGCTGCGGCGTTGCGTGCGTTGACAATGCCACGGTCGGTTTGGTCCAGTCCTAGTCTCATAATGCTCTCAAGCCCAGAAGCTCCCAAGTCAGGTACTCGTTAGGTGGCGCAAAAATGGGCGTGTTTGTCGGATTTGGTGACCTGAGGGTGCCGGTAACATCTCAGGCTGAAGTAAAGAAATAAGCCTTCCCTCTTTGGGTGATTGTATGCTGATACATTTTCTCCAACCCTGAACTTCTGAGAGGCAACATGCTTCCCTCTTCTTATATTAGGCCTTATAAAGCTTTTTTAATTACCGTATTTTCTGGACTATAGAGCGCACTTGTAAATAAGCCGCATCCGCTCTATTTAAAAAAAAAAGTAAAAAAAATATATACAAGCCGCACCAGGCTATAAGCCGCAGATGTCTATGTTGAAAAGAAATGTCCCAGGACATTTTGAAGTTCAGGCCACCTGCTTTTATGTCTTTTGGCATTGCATGACCTTCGTGGATAGCGAGCTCGATGGCCTTCAACTTAAAACTTGCATCATACGAGCTTCTTCTTGTGGTTTCCATGATGAAGGGGCGAGGATTTGAAAATAAGTACCAGTTAGTAATTTGTCGTGTGTGTTCTATCTGCTTTTTATCTGCTCTTTCTGCCATTCTTCTTTGCATTGATTTATACGTCTTATCTTATTTTGGATCCTACTTCCGCCCCCTCGCGGCGGAAGAAAAATCCACAGAATAGCCGCACTTTTGTATACGCCACATGGTTCAAAACCTAGGAAAAAAGTAGCGGCTTATAGTCCAGAAAACACGGTATAATAATAATAACAATATTACATCTATCTATTATTGTTATTATTATTTATAATTTAAAAGTCACATAGCAGTTAGCACTTCATCTAATTCGACAGAGCCCTACAGTGACACTTCCTCAGTATGTCCTCTTTTTGACCATTGAGCTGTTCCCTTCAGGGATCGCCACAGCCAATCACCGGCCTCCATCTAGCCCTCAGCCAATCACCTGCCCCCGTCTAACCCTCTCTGCTGCATCTCTCAAGCCAAGTTTCTTCCTATCCACCACCCATAAAGCACCTCACCGGTTTTTCCCTTGAACTCCTGATTGGCAGTTCCATCTTTAGCCTCTTTCTTCCCAGATCTTCAGTAATCCTCTTATGCACAGTATATCTGCCTCCATACGTAGAAATTCATATATATCGACCTTTCAATGTGTAGAAAAGCAGAATCATTTCCCTGTCTGACAAGCATACCGTGGTGCCGGCTGGTAGAGCTGCACCGCCTCCTCGTAACGGACTCAACTTTGACAAAAGTTTCCGGGTCGGAAATGACCTCCTCGTGAGCGTTTGACAGTAAAAGCTGTACGTTCTGTGCCGATATCTTAAACTGAGAGGCACAAACACCAGCGGGTGTGCGGCGCCGTTCAAGAAAAGGAAACCGCCCGCCTCTGTTTGATTCCCGTGGCCAGTTTGCTGTCTTTGGTGAATTTCAATCACTGACGCACATCAAGAAGAATAAGTGTTGGGATCTCTGTGGCGGTGCAGCCGGGGTGTAAATCAATAATAATTAAAAACAGAGGGGCGTCGATCTGAGAAAGAAACTTTTAATCACTGCTGGATCCAATTATCCAGCTTCTCCGACAGAGCCATATTGGAAATTATATTATGACAGGGAACAAGAGGCCTTACTGCGCCACTGCGATGCTGCTCGCTCTGTGAGTCGAGATAAAACACATTGCCGTTTGGACTTCAACGGGGTAACCGTTTTTCGTTCATCTATACCGCTTATCGCGCACTCCGGGTTCACGGGGGGGTCATTGGGTGACAGGCGGGGTTCACCCTGGATCCATCACACTAGACCTAGAAAAAGCTTATGACAGGGTATAAGAGAGAAACTATAGTACTGTAAGAGGAAGTCTGGGGTGGCAGAGAAGTAGTTGGAAGTAGTCTTGCACCAGTTAGACAGGTGCAGGACATGTATGCTCGCTGTAAGACAGCGGCGAGGTGTGCTGTAGGTGTAACAGAGAAGTTCAAGGTCAATGCGGGACTTCATCAGGGATCAGCTTTGAGTCCCTTCTTGTTTGCAGTAGTGATAGAGAGGCTGACAGATGAGGTTAGACAGGAATCGCCATGGACCATGATGTTTGCAGATGACATTGTGATCTGTTATGAGAGTAGAGAACAGGTTGAGGAAATCTTGAGAGATGGAGGTGCGCTGGAAAGGAGAGGAATGAAGGTTAGTCCCAGCAAGACAGAACGTATGTGTGAATGAGAGGAACCCGAGTGGAACGGTGAGGCTACGGAGAGTGGAGATCAAGAAGTTGTAGGAACTTAGGAACTCAAGTACTTAGGGTCAACAGTCCAGAGCGTGGGTGGAGCAATGGGTGGAGAAAAGTGTCAGGGGTACTATGTGATAGGAGACTATCAGCCAGAATGAAAGGACCAGACCTAGAGGTTGCAGAGATGAAGATGCTAAGGCTCTCCTTGGGAGTGACCAGGATGGACAGGATCAGCCATGAGTCCATTTGAGGGACAGCACATGCTTGATGTTTTGGACTATTTTGGAATATATTGGTAGACTAATGCTGGAATTGGAGCTCTAGAGGAAGACCAAAGAGAAAATTTATGGATGGTGGGAGAGGGGATGTGAAGTTTGTTGATGGGAGTGAGGGTGATACAGAGTATTGGGTTAGATGGAGAAGGTCGATTTGCTGTGGAGACCCCTGAAGGGAAAAGAAGTAGACCCTGGATCCGTCGCAGGGCTGCATAGCCTGCATAGCCACCATTCACATGCCGTGAAAATGTAGGGTCTCCAGTGGTCTTCTTGAAGAGAGAGCTGGAAACCCCTGAGGAACCCCACAGAAAAGCCCCCCTGTGGGACTCCAACCCTCCTCCTGCTGTGAGGTGCCAAGAAACCAGAATAGAAGGGATATTTTATAAGATTTAAAGAAATACGTCACAATGGCTCCAGGAGACCCCAAAGGATCCAGAGGAACAGGGAAGGGACTGAAGAGATTTTCCCCCAAAAGCCGTATAAACATCCAGATTTCCCTGTTGTCATAACAACCAGGACTACACACTGGGATGTATGAGTTCCCACCATATCTGACACCGATGAAAGTACCATCTGTACATCCTCACATGCATCTCCCTTCATCTGGGCTTTCACGCTAACAGCTCTCTAATCACTAATACTCCACCGCCTTCTCATTAACATTGACGGCCATATTTGTAGTTCACAACCCACGCTCGGGGGGAAATCGGCCAAGCGCTTTAACGCCATCCACTCTCGCGTTTTTTGTTTTTTATTTCAGAGGAGAAGCAGAAAGAGGAGGAGGCGGAGGAAGAGGAGGCGCTGACGGGAAAGGACGAAGAGGAGAGGCGGATCGCCGAGATGGGCCGTCCCATGCTGGGGGACCACGTCAAGCTGGAGGTCATCATCGAGGAGTCGTACGAGTTCAAGGTGAGACGACGGCGAGGCGATGATTCTCGCTGATGTTTCATGTTTCCGTCCGGACCGAGCGTTTCCCCTAAACTTCCCCCCGGGAGGGAGCGCTTGGAAAGAGTCATGAGGGGGGAGGAAAAAAATAAAACTCCCATTTGGCCCGTGGCTCTTTTTTAAACAAATCCGGATGGAGGCACGAGGTCTCGCGTGAACGTCATTCGAGTGACCTCATGCGCTGCCCCGAAAGGCCGGCAAGTCACGTGGTTTACCGTCGCCTTTTTGGCACCGCCGGATGTTTCCGTATCAGGCATACCGAAGGGCACTCGGTGGATCTCCGGCAAGCCACGTCGGAGAACGGCCCGGAGATCTAGACCGGAGCGAGTTGCTTCTCCCTCGGCGGCCATTCGTGACATTTGAAGGCAGACGGCGAGAGTCAAACACCTGCGGCGTGCAACGACGCAACTAAAATATCACAAAGGGATGGGTCGCCTGCAGGAGAGGCGAGGAACTTCTCGCAGGCGGAAACTGTCGTTCTTCCAAATAAGATCCGGATGTTCTAATGGAAAAAAAAAAAAAAATGGTAGTCATTTCCCTTCGCGTGCAGATACGGTGGACTCGGTCATGAGAGGCAGGTGACCTCAGGAGTATTGGTTTCCGCTCAAATCAGCGGCTGTTGCTTCGGACTGCACTGCTCCTCATCTGCTATTGATGCGTTCATCTAGCTATCTTCTGACGCTTTATCTGTTGGATCTCGGAGGCAGCAGCTTCAGCTGGTAGATCCAGATCTTCCCTCTCTCTGGCTTCTCTTCTTGGGTTTTCAAAAGCCCAAACCAGAGATGTTGCCCCTCCAGCGTGTCCTGGGTCTTTCCTGGGCATTTCTCCTCCAGGTGAGATGTACCTCCAGGAGGAACTCTGACCAGATGGAGCCAAATCATCTGGCTCCTCTGGATGCTGGAGGACCAGCCGCTCCACGCTGAGCCCATCCAGGATGACCCGACCAGAGGGCGGGGGGGAAACGTAGCTCCTACTTCTCAACAGACCAATGCAGGGTCCACCTGTTGCTCTCCTGCTTCGTTCTTCTCCCCCTCGCTCTTGAACGAAGACCCCCGATCTCCAAGTTCCTCCGGCTGAGGACCACAGGTGCTGGTGTTCATCTCAGCAGCTTCACATTCAGCTGCTGGAAGCCAACACGACCACATCGACTGCACAGAAGCGGAGACACAGTACGGACCTGTTGATTCATGGAAAGTCACATTCCAATGCGCGCACACACACACACACACACACACACACACACACACACACACACTCACACACACACTTTCCTCCGAGTTTCTTCAGAAAATTATCAGAAACTTCTAATGTGTGCAGGAATGTGTTCCCACGCAGACTCTCAAGAAAAGGGTGGATGTAATTACCGCACTCGTCGCATTTTATGAGTGTGTGAGCTTTTAGCCTGCCGTTCCACCTACACACACACACACACACACACACACACACACACACACACACAGACGTCTGTGGACGCACACACACTTAATAGCGCCCACTATTAGCTCCCCACTTGACAGGATGCTATACTTTGTTGAACAAGTTTGTACATCTGTGTGTATGTGTACGTGTATGTGTGTGTGTGTGTGTGTGTGTGTGTGTGTGTGTGTGTGGGAGGTCGGATTTCCACGCCAAGTTTTGCCACGAAAAGCAAAGTAGGTCACATCTTGTTATCATTGGAGCTAAAGATGAAGATCGGCAGGCTAATAGTCCTCAGTTTAAGCTAATTAGTTGATAAGTCTCAGCACAATTACTGCTTTCGTCTAATTGCTTTAGAAGGTTGCTTGGCGATGGGACGTCTCTGCCAAGGCCAGTCTTGGCACCGATATTGACCATCGACCCCACAGATGCGACGTCGGCGCAAACAAACGCGTGTATCCGAGTACTTTCGGCGTGACGTGCGTCGAACTTCGGTTGCCGCCAAGCGACTGTATTATGAATCTGGGGGTTCCCTTAACACGGAGGAAACAAACAGTTGATTTCTCCTGATGAAAGGCTAATTGCATCTCCTCCGCCATGCTGAGGATCTAATTATGGATCGCTCTTGTTGATCGGCTCCGTCCCGGAGGATCCACGGCGTGGAGCAAACGGGCCCGGAGGCGATGGGATGCCAGTCGGCGGACCTTCTCAACCTCGGCTGATGTGAAACCGGATTGTCTTCCTTAATGTCGTTAGCGGAAGGAGGTGGGGGAAAAAAAGATGGCTCGATGAAATCGGCGCGTCCCTCTCGACGGACGGGAGCGTTTGAATGAGAACGAGAGGCGAAAAAAAAAACAACAAAAAAAAACAACCCTGTGCTTGTGTTGTGTTTCTATGGCAACCGCAGCTTCTACAGCATCCGCTCCCCTGCTCTTCGGTTCATCTGTTTGTCGTTGTTATGTGAAAACTCCGGGTTTGGATCCTTATCTTCTGCCGAGGTGAGGTCTCGGGAGCAGCAGGGAGGACCAGACTTCCCTCTTCTCAGAAACGGCGTCCAGCTGTTCCGAGGGAATCCCGAGAGGCGACCAGAAGGGAACTTGACCACAAGGAGGTTCCTCATTTGCTCCAGGGGTCTCCTCCTCCTCCTCCTCTTCTTCACCAGGGAGGCGTCCAGGAGGCTTCTTGACCAGATGGAGCCTCCTCATCCGGCTCCTCTGGATGCTGGAACAGCCCCTCCATGGATGGAGAAGGGAAACCTCGGACACCCTGACGAGGAAACTCATTTTGACTCTTACATCCATGATCTGGTTGCGGGTGCCGACCAACGGTCAGGGTGGGAACGTAGCTTCTCGTTCACCACGACAGTTTTCATCTTCGTCTACACCTCCATTCTTCTCGCCTCACTCTCGATCTCCTGCGGATGGACACGATCGCATCGTCTGCAAAGAAGCAGACACCTGAAGAATAGTACGTCGACCAAGGTGTCAACATTTAAGCTAACGGCGGCCGGTCTGCGGGCGTGAAGAGAAGAACGCCGGCCAGTCTGCACAAACAAAAGCAAATCCCCCGGTACTTGAACGTTGGGCGGTTTTATAGTCGCTGGAATAAAAACTGAACTTCCTTCCATTCAGGCCTGGAGGGCATGTCCGGGGCAGCGAACTCACTATCTGATGGCGGAGTTTGTTTAAGATTTGGGGTTTCTGGTCCTGGAAGAGCGACAGAATGAACCGACGGGAAGGAGACGCTGTTTTCTGACCAAATAACCAGATGATGGAGTCGCGTTCGTGTCTGACGGCGAGTTCCAAAATGCAAATGTCCAAAAACAGACAAAACGGTCCAGACTTGTGAATGGTCGTATGTCTCCATATGCATGTGGATGAAAGGGTGAATGTTGTATGTTCCTCTATGAATGAATGATGAAGAAACACACCGTCCCGTGGGTGTCTCGCGTTGTATTAACACTTGAACGCCGTCCAAAGGTGGTCTGACCTTCTCAACCCCGCAAAGCAGCAACGACGCGTGGAAACGGCACGTTACCGTGACAAACATGGCCGCTTCGCCGGGCCGACTAAACCATCCACCCCCTGCTTCTGTTTTCTCTCCGCCCTCCTCTCATTGTATTTATATTCCTTTTTTTTTGTATGTGTGTTATTCAGGAAGGGTCCCAATCTATGGTAGATTGAGATAATATTTGAAAAACCACAGCAAACACACACACACACACACACACACACATTAATTAGCGTAGCGGGGGGACTGCTCCCTCTCCCTCTCTCCACTTCTGAAGGAAACCAGGATGCTAATTGTGCTGAATGAATCTTAGGGGTATAAATTGTGCATCGCTGCTGCTTCTGCTGAGGCCTTGGACACACACACACACACACACACACACACACACACACACACACACACATACAGCCTATTGTATGGCAGGGTTTATTTCGTCCGGCTCGGCAGCGGTTTTGTGCTGTCATCGTTCTTATTGTGTGTTATTTTTAAGTAATTATTTTGACCGCAAAAGACTGTGGGAACAAACCGCAGTGTGATAACGTGATAATGACATTGTTAGTGCCGTTATGGATTGTCGGGGAACGGCGAATCGTGTACTGCAATGCACGAGAGCAAACAGGTGCAGATATTTAGTTGTTCTGTTCAGAGTAAGACTCGACGTTCAAGTAATTCATTCTTTCATTCATCATCTACACCGCTTATCCCGCAGGCTGGAGCCGATCCCAGCCGTGATTGGACGAGAGGCGGGTTCAGCCCGGTTCAGCACGGCGCCACGTGCAGAGACATGCAACCATTCACCCTTTCATTCACACGTCCAGTGACGTGCTGTGAGGTTCATGGCTGGTGAGGCAGGAGACCTGCGTGCCTCACTTAGTGGCTCTTGGCAGCTGTTTAAATAAACTAGCATATAGCTGTTGACAACAAAACACTGTGAATTGGAATTTTAGTTCATATATCAAAAATGTTTAAACTTTTTAATTGTGACGGCAATATGGTCTTAGTGCAGAGCATGCTAGCAGTCAGTCGTCATTGTGCGATCTACATCGAGGCGCATCAGTCCACGGCCTCACCGTTTCTCAAGATTTGAACAGTAAATCCAGCCATTTTGAATAACAATCTAAAACTGGTAACATTAGATGAAAAATACCTTCATGGTGCAAATCACTGATAGATAGAACCATTCTTTTTTTTCATTTTACATTTTTTTTCTTTCTAAGATTGGCAAGTGAGGCACGGCCTCGCCTGCCTCCCCTGCCTGCACGTCACTGCGCACGTCAAACAGAGACATGCATGTTCACCCTCTCATTCACATCTGGATAATTCAGGGTCTCCGATGAAGCTCCTGCATGTTTTCGGATGCAGGGGGAACCCTGAGGAACCCCATGCAGACACATGGAGGACATGGAGACTCCACAGAGAAAGGCCTCTTTTGGGAATCCGATCAAGGACCTTCTGGCTGCTAGGCAGGAATGCTAAGCTAACCGCTGCGTTACACCTCGATAATACCTCCCATAGCTGCTCCTGAGGAATTAGTCGAGGGCAAACATGATTCCAGCTCTTCTCCTCCATCAGTGGTGGCGTTTCTGTTGTCAGCAGGTCCTTCAGCCCGACCGGCGTCTCAGCAGCCAATTCCACCTCTCTGTTAACTCAATTTGTTTTATTGGGCGACGCAGACTCCGCAATCTGGCTGCCGGTAATTCCCTACTAACCGCCGCCGTCTTCTCCCGCCTCCACAGAACACGGTGGACAAGCTGATAAAGAAGACCAACCTGGCGCTGCTGGTGGGAACCAACAGCTGGAGGGACCAGTTCATCGAGGCCATCACCGTGAGCGCAGGTAAGCGCGACGCTTTTCACCGCGGTGATTGCCGCCGAGGAGTCGAGGTCATGTGACTAGAGGATGTATAGCGTGACTTTTCGTTTTTGTGCGAGCAGCAGGGCTGCAGACCCGTGTCGTGCTTTGACTCGCTTAAAAAATTGACAACGGCCGCCTTTGTGACGGGAGAGGAAAAAGAAAGGCGATTTTAGATCAGGGCGGAGATTGATGGAGGGGGGAGGAGATGGTCGGACACTGAGAAGGAAGGAGGGTTTCAGAGAGGAGACGTAGCGGGAAACAACTCAGGAGACAAGAAGAGACAGAATATGTGCTTCTCCTTCCCTTCAGGGGGTCACCACAACCAATCCCCTGCCTTCAACCAACCCTCAGCCAATCCCCTGCCTCCATGTAATCCTCAGCCAATAACGTGCCTCCCACAAACCCTCAGCCAATCCCCTGCCTCCATCTAACCCTCAACCAATCCCCTGCCTGCTACCAATCCTCTGCCAATCCCCTGCCTCCCTCTAATCCTGAGCCAGTCCCCTGCCTCTAACCAACCTTCAGCCAATCCCCTGCCTCCATCTAATCATCAGCCAAGAATGTGCCTCCCACCAACACTCAACCAATCCCCTGCCTCTTACCAACCCTCGGCCAATAACATGCCTCTAACCAACCTTCAGCCAATCCCCTGTCTCCATCTAATCCTCAGCCAATTACATACCTCCTACCTACCCTCAGCCAATCCCCTGCCTCCATCTAATCCTCAGCCAATCCCCAGCCTCTAACCAACCTTCAGCCAATCCCCTGCCACCATCTAATCCTCAGCCAATCCCCTGCCTCCTACCAACCCTCAGCAAATCCCCTGGCTCCTCAGCCAATAACATGCCTCCCACAAACCTTCAGCAAATCCCCTGCCTCTGTCTAATCCTCAGCCAATCCCCAGCCTCTAACCAACCTTCAGCCAATCCCCTGCCACCATCTAATCCTCAGCCAATCCCCTGGCTCCTCAGCCAATAACATGCCTCCCACAAACCCTCAGCCAATCCCCTGCCTCCGTCTAACCGTCTCTACTGCATCCAGTTATCTGGAAGTGTTGGCTGACAAGTGATCTTCTTCTTCATCTCCTGTGGCTCCCCTTCATGGTTCCTCCCAGCCAATCGTCATCTTCCTCCCTCTAACTCCACCTCCTCCATCCATAAGCCTCCTCTCCTCTCTGGTCCTCCTCTGAAGCTCCTCTGAAGCTCCTCTGAAGCTCCTCTGGAGCTCCTCCAAGCTCAGCCTCCTACCTTCCCCGATCCTACGAGAACTCCGTCTCAGGATCAGCTCGAAATCAGACCTAGAACGGGCGGAAGAAGAGCGACGTACCACGTCTCCAGGATGAGACGGAGATATCTTCTCCTCCTTCTTTCTCCTCCTCTCTCGCTCCATCTCTGCAGAGGCTCGGCGTCTCCGAGCCCATTAGCGGTGACTCCCCTCTGGAGGCTGAAGTATATTATTGCACTTCATCAGCGCCGCATCGGATCGCCGCCGCTTTCCTGCTAGAAGGATGACCTGTCCATCAAATGAGGATTTTAATTGAAATTTTATATAAAAATATATTTAAAATATATATAATTATATATTCTTACATGAATATAGGTCAGATAATGAGTTGTCTGGCTGAAAGAGAAACGGCCTAATCTGCTGAAACTGGGTCGCTATAATAGTGTTTGATTCCCGTCCGTTCAATCATTGTTGTGTCTTCAAATAACCTCATGGCGTGCACGTGTGCGTGCATGTGTGTTTCTGTGCATGTGCGTGTGTGTGTGTGTGTGTGCGCGCGCGCGCCTTCGTTAGCCAGCCTTTGTTGGCGAGCTGATGCCATTAATGGAAAAGGCCTGTCCTCACTCTCTTATCTGGGATTAGCTTGTCACGGCTGCTGTGTGTTTTGAGTGTGTGTGTGTGTGTGTGTGTGTGTGTGTGTGTGTGTGTGTTGTGCATGGGCTTTGCGAAGGATGTGACACAAAAAGAAGTGCCGCCTCTGTTGTACAACTTATCACCATTTTCCTTTTTACCTGACTCGTATTGCTTGTGTTACACACTCTCATGCCTCTCTCACACACACACACACACACACACACACACACACACACACTCACCGTAAATCCAGGAGTGTGTGAGTGTACATGTATCCGATCGTGCTTTTCACCTGGAGGAATTACCGCTGCTGCTGCCATCTTTATCTCCGCCCTGCTCCTTCCTGATAGGGATAGGATGCAGGCCGGTCTCTGCAGGCCTTCGCCAGATAAAATGGCCGTCGTTTTAAGGGATGCGAATGCTTGTCGCTTCCAAGGCGGGGCGTCGAACCGGCGGCGCGCCTTTCTTGCAACGGTTGTCATAGTTCCCCTCTCATCAAGGCGGAATTTGCCGTAACGTTATGTGGAATTATTGCCAACGCATCATCCATTCATTCATTCATTATGTATGCTGCGGTCAAGGTCGAGGCTGAGAGTGGGCGGAGCCTAACCCGATGAGCTGTGATTGGCCGAGAGGCGGGGCGACTTTTGAATGACAGAGAACGGTTGTATGTCTCTATATAACAGTGGTGGGGCCTTCAGGGCCTTCTCTGCTGGCCTAAAAAATATCATAATCACAGACTGATTTTAATTATAATTTGTCCATGATTAGCTTTTTCTCTGGCTGTGTTTCTTCTAGACATGTATTTTCATATGAAAGCATTTAGCCAATCATATTTTAGCCATTACTTGTTGCCAGGCAGGGTCAAAGTCCAAGAAATCTGCCTGGAGGCCTGCAGAATCAGATTCACAGGCTCTCAAGCAAAAAACAAGCATCTATGAAACTGTTGCTCCAACCAATGCCATTTTGAGTTGTGACACAAAGGCCTGCTAGAAGGCTACGCAAACATCAGCGTGTCACTTTTGATTGGATAGTCAGAGAGTGTGCTAGCCAGAGCTAGCAGGCTGCATCTGTAGCATGTTGCATGAACACAAATATAGTTGTGTGGATGTAATAGCTAATTCATCAACCCATGATGGCTGAAGGAGTCATTTTCAAGATGGGATTTTCAAGAAAAATGTGAAGAAAGGTCATTTTTATAGCAATAAAAGAGTTATTGAGGAGTGGAGTGACAAATGGAGCACGACTGAAGGCCTAGGTGTGACGTGCACGGCCCGCCACTGCTATATAACGTGAATGAAAGAATGAATAGTTGTTTGTCGACATGATGCGTTGAATGAAAGGATAAATGTTGTTTGCATCTACAATTTTCGAATGAGAGGGTGAATGGTTGTATGTGTTTATATGACGTGTGAATGAAAGGGTGAATGTTGTAAGCCTCCCCTGACAGCGGGACAATCGATCAATAGGTGAATTGGTGTCGCTTTCAGTTGCGGAGATGCGTGCTCCTTTGTAAAAACTCACTTTTCTGGATTCTCGCTCGGCTTCGGGGGGTTTTTGTAATGTGCTGCTAACGCCAGATCGTTTTTATGCTAATTGTCGAGCAGCTTCTCTGCAACAGAGCCCAGGGCTGCGTTCAGCTTCCCTTCAGCACTCAGTCTACCGTGATTTCCGGACTATTGAGTGCACCGGAATATAAGCCACACCAGCTAAAAATAATTAAATGAATATATATATATATATATATATACATATACATATATATATATACATACATACATGTATAGCTGCAGGTGTCCACGTTGTAATGTGAGATATCAAACAGAATTTTTTTTTTCCACTTTTAATTCAATACATACCGGTAACATCCACAAATACGTACTGGAAATGCTTTTTTTTTTTCTAAACAGCGCCTCTGATACGGTTGATGAAAAAGATTAATCATAAATAACAAAAGGAAAAGTCCATCCACCCATCTATTTTCTATCCCCGCTTTGTCCTACTCCAGCTGATCGCTATCTGCGTCTTCCTCCTGGACACTAAAACCAGAAATGTCAGAATAAGAATCAGAAAAAAACTTTATTTTTCACAGAGGGGCAATTGGGGAGCACATGGGGTAGCTGCATCAAATTGTGAGAAAAAAAAAATACATATATATATATGTATATGTATATACATATATATATGTATATAGTAAATAAAAATAAATAATAATTAATTATGAAAAATAAATAAAATAAAATACATTTTAAACAAATGAAGTGAAAAAAAAAAAAAAATTTTGTATATATAAAAAGTACTGTACAGAATTGTGCAAATTGTAAGTAAACCAGCTCTGCATTTACAGGACTGTCTCAGAAAATTAGAATATTGTGATAAAGTTCTTTATCTTCTGTAATGCAATTACATAAACAAATATGTCATACATTCTGGATTCATTACAAATCAACGGAAATATTGCAAGCCTTTTATTATTTTAATAACTCTGATTATGGCTTACATCTTAAGAAAACTCAACTATCTCAAAATATTCAAATATCATGAAAAAGCAATTTTAGTTTTTTTAATTGCATGACAGAAGATAAAAAAAACTTGATCACAATTTTCTAATTTTCTGAGACAGTCCTGTATACAATAGATATCTCATTACACTCAGCAGGGGCTGGAAAAGCAATGAGGGGTTTGCAGGGTTGCTGAGAATTGAGGAGTTGAACGTCTTCGGGACCAAAAGTCGACCTTCTCCTCTGGGATTTGCTGTTTCTTTTACGTCGGTGTCGGTATTGAACGGATTCAGACTTTCACTGTCATTTCATCGGTCCGATGTGACGAGGCGAAATGTTTTGGTGTCGTGAAGCTCATTAGCCCAAAAAAAAAAAAATCCATAAATTAGCCACATCATTGTTTAAGCTGCAGTGTTCAAAGCGTGCGGGAAAAAAAGTAGCGGCTTTCAGTCCGGAAATTACAGTAATTCCGACGCGTAGCCAGACGCTCGCAGAGTTGTTAGCTTTACATTAGCTTTGATATTTGGAAGAGAAGGGCTGCACATGTAGCCTCTCTGCTGTGAGCTAGCCACTTTCTCCACCAGTGACAAGCAACATCAGCTCCTTACTGACTGAAGGAACTTTTTGCAGTTCTCTGAACCTTTTCAGGAATTAGACCCTTCCTCGGCGCAGAGGCAACATGGACTTTCAGTTCCTTGAACCATCTTAGCTCCTACTCCGAGGTAGGCTCTTCCTATGGTTGACTCATAAGACGCAGGTACCTAGCGGTTGGTGGAGCTCATAAGGCGCACCCATCACCAGATACTTCTTGAAGCACCCCTTTTAAAACCTATTGTGGTCACCGCTCAGATGTTTTCCTGCCACAAAATGGACGGACGGGGAGGTCCGGGCTCTTGTGGTCCGATACTCCACTGACGGGTTTCTGTTTTGGCCTGAATAAGTACAGAGTTAGCTTACGCCAGGGTTTCTAGGGTAAGGACATTGGAGCTGGAGAGTTATTAGCTCTCATCGATGGAGAAGAGTTTGAGGCGCAAGTGTGACCTTAGAACATCATCAACGAAGATATGATTATAAGAGGGGTTTATCGTCCCGTTCACCAACATGGAAGACTCCGGATGCGGGATTACATTACAGTCATTTAGCAGACGCTTTTATCCAAAGCGACTTACAAAAATTACAATTCAATAACCGAAGATCCAAAGTACCAGTAGTCGTTATTCAGAAGTCACCACAATACCCATCTCAAAACCTTTTTTTTTGTTTGTTTTTTTTTGGCGGGGGTTGGGGTAGCTAAGTGTGATTATTGGGGTAGTGTTTGGTGAAGAGGTATGTTTTCAGCTCACGGCGGAAGATGGGCAGCGACCCCGCTGTTCCGACCCTTTCCGGGAGTTCGTTCCACCGCTGAGGAGCCGAGACCGGTTGGATCAGCGGCCGGGGGCTCGGAGTGACGGGGTGGACGGTCGCCCAGAGGCGGCAGATCGTAGGGGACGGGTACCCGGAAGGCGAGAACCAGGGACTTGAACTTGAGGCGGGCGGCTACCTGGAGCCAGTGAAGGGACATAAGAAGGGGAGTTGTGTGGGAGAATTTGGGACGGTTGAACACCAGGCGGGCTGACGCTTTCTGAATAAGCTCCAGAGGCCTGATGGTCACTGCTGGGCACCGGCAAGGAGGGAGTCGTGCAGTCCAGACGAGAGACGACTAGAGCCTGGATGAGTATCTGCGCCGTATCCTCCGTGAGGAATCTGCGAATCTTCCTGATGTTGTGAAGGAAGGTGCGACTGCTGCGACGTTCACTGAGAACGACACTTGGTTGTCCTGGACCAAACCCAGGTTTCTCGCAGTTGGGGTTGGCCTTGGAGAGACCAAGAGAAGAATCAGGAGTGCAGGAACTGGTGAATCTTCTCAGGATGATCCTGGTCGGTGACCGCTGACGTGCTCGGTCGTCCTCGGTCGAGGACGGATGGGGGTGTCTGTGGAACACCTGGCCCCGGATGGTGAAAGTTCGAAGGAATGGGGCGATCTGGTTGGCAGGTCTCAGTAATGGAGGAGCGTTGAACTCGCAGCGGGGCCACGGCCGGGGCTCTCCATCAGGGGCCGAGGTCTGGAAATAATCGAATCCTCGCTCCGGTCGGACCGAAGGGGAGTCGGCATCCGCCCGGCCGTCTGCGGGGAAATATTGGAAGTGCGCCGGAGGGTGAAGCTGAGAGATGGTCTTGGAAGATCGATTTCATTTTCCCGTCTAATAAAGAAAAAAGAAAAAAATTAAAACAAACCCGAGGACTCGCCGCCAGGAGAGGCGGAGGGAATATTTACCGAGAAGAAGCGAGGCAGCGGGTCGGTGTTCATTACTTTTATCGCAAGGAAACCGCAAAGCAGCATTTGACAAATCCACGCTGAATCTGAATTACGACGAGCCGGAGCTTCCATTATTTCCACCTTGGCTCAAATATCACTCTCAGACAGAAGCGAGGTGACCCCGGCTTCTGGCAGCTTGACTTGATTCATCGCTACTTTCAGACAGAACCGCTCCAAGACCTGCACCACTCCAGGAAGTAGCTTCCTCCAGGGGAACTCTTTAGTTTTGCATTTCTACAAGCAGCGAAGGACCACGGCGTGATGCTAGCATCTGCAACTCCACGCTCAAAAACCAACCGAAGACGAAGAAGAAGAGGAGGAAGTCGACACGGACACCATGGAGCTGGAAATCCAAAATGGATTTCATTGAAAGCAGCTCCTGAATCGACATGGGGAAGAATCAACATAGAACTGTATATAAAAAGAAGGACTAAAATAGCGAATAATAAAACAGTAAAGATCGAAGAAGTAAAAATAGCTGAAGGTATGTAAAAATAAATGTAACATAAATACATGTGTATTTACAAGTACATGTATATGATTATATGTAATATTTATGTGTATAAGTAGGGGTTGTTGTACAGTACAACATTTATTGCACAGAAGATAATGGAACTATTGCAGAGACGGAGACTTTCGCGCACAAAGACTCCACCGACAGCCAACTGAACACAAGAACACGGCGTTCATGGAAAAACAACCATGGACTATCAGATGGTTGAAGGGTTTCTATCTTCTCCCTGCACTGTGAAGAACCCCGTTAGCCATTAGCTGACACCACACTTATTCTGACCAAATGTAGACGCTCCTCTGCGAGCCCCGGAAACCCCTTTGAGGACAGAAGAGCTCGGACCTCTGAACCTTCATTTCTGCCCAGGGATAAGGGAAGTTTTTAAAAATGACACTCTGCAGTGTCCAAGAAGTATCCAGTTATGAGCTCCACCAATCAGCAAGCACCTGTGATGAAACCCCAAGATGGTTAATTCTTATCGAAATCTTTTTGTCTCGGCAACTGGGCTTGAATTTCTTCGCTTGAAGACATTTCCCTCATCTTCTTCTTCTTCTTCGGTTGTTATGCTAATTGTTAGCATAACATTAGCATAACAACCCCCCCATTCACTCTGTATCTGAAGATCAACTCTTTCATTTACACAACAAGCCACCATAAAGTAGACCCGCAGTTATATTTGGAAACGCCTCTCGGATAAGGGGTGAAACATCTTCGAAGTGAAGAGCTAACACCGGAAGACTTTGAGAAGATTTCCCCTTGAACTGGATGCCTGAGAACCTCCACAGACAAGAAGGTTCCAGGAGCTGAAGATCCCCGGTTCCTCCGGCGAGAAACGGCCTCCTTATCGACTCGTAGATCCTCCGTGCTTTGGATCAGACCAGGACCGTGAGGAGATGTGGGACTCAAAGCCTAGAAGACTTCAAACCCAGAAGGTTTCAAAGCCCGGAGGGCGGACGGATGGATGATGAAGCCACGACTCGGCGGCTCCTCATCCTCCGTCCGGAGAGGCTGTCAGAGATACAGCGGTGGATTTAACGCACACTGATAAGGTAGCTGTGTCTAATCCCCCCCTGGCTGATCCCCCCCAGGCGTATCAGATTGAAACGGAGATTAAAATCACTATAAAAGGACCCTCGGCTGCTTCTTCTTGTCCAGAGACGTCTTCGGCTTTATCTTTTTGTTCCTTATACGCCGCGTGAAATGTCAGCGCTGGACCTCGGAGATGGCGGCCAGGTATTAGCGAGCGACGCCTGCGGGCGGGACGACTCAGACTCCTCAAACACCCGGAGGTTCCTGGTGGATCACCTCCAGCAAACGGGCCCAGATCTAACGGGGAACCTCACCGGGTTCCTTCACGGGCAGTGGTTGTAGTCTCTTCCCTCAAACGTTTGCGACGTCAGAGACGTCACCGGCGTTAATATAGGATTTAGGAATCATTCATTCGTCAGCTACTCTGCTTGTGATTGGGCAAGAGACGGGGTTCACCCTGGACCTGTCAATCACACCTCATACAGAGACATCCAGCCATTCACTCATTCATTCACGCGTCATATAGAGAGTCAACCGTTCACTCATTCATTCACATATTAATCAGTAGAACCTCGGCTTACAAATTGAATTTGTTCTTTGCAAAATATTTGCAAACCCAATCAATCTATGTGAACCCCATTGATCTGTTCTCCAGCCCCCAAAACATCCTGCACTCTTTGGAGACTATTTATAAGATTATTTATTGCAAAAAAAAAAAGGAATTTAAGATAACCTTAATTATTATTTTCTCTTCTTGCCAGCTTTTGTTTCCTTCGCTAAATCAGCTAATGTAAAATCTTCTTGCATATAAGACCCTTGCTAACGCTAAGGCTAACGCTAACCCTATCTCCAGCATGCTGTCATTCATTCAGGCTAAGAATAGCTTGGATGAATGTCTTCCCCTTTCCTTGGTTAACATCGTCGCCCCTTTAGCCTCATCTCACATTTAGCGATTATTTCCTTCTTTAGATGGACTGTATTTCTTACCTTCTTTTCATAACACCACTAGCACCAGCACTTTGAACCCTTTGGGAGTCATAATGAGGCTAATTTACCAAGACGAGCACAAAAAAAGCGTTTTTACAGGACAACGATGTAAACAAATGACAGAGTAGCACGCACCACTGCTGCTACGCTACGACGCAGAAAGCCTTCGACTTTGCGTGTTGTGTGTGTCAGTTTGCGACTCAATTCAAAATTCGACGGAAAACTCAATTTACCCTCTCATTTCCACGTCCGGACGTAGTGTCTCCAATGAACCGCGCTAACCGCTGCTAACCATTTGAAAATCGCTATTCCCTCCAATGGTTATCCCCGGATCGAACCATTCCGGCCGGATCGGGGCCCTCCAGGCAAAACAGAGGGGAAGAAACAGAGGTTGCCTCGAGAGCTGACCCTGAAATCAAACGGTTTATGGAAAGTAAATAAAGCGTAGCTCCGTCTGTGCGCAGACGGCGCCGAGCAGACGGAGGCAGGAAGAAATGAAGTGCCGGCGCTTGTCAGGGTGCGGCGGCGCGTCACCGCTCGTCTCACCAGACGACGGGTTGCGGAGTGGAGATGTTTAGCTGAGGAGGCGGATAAGTGAGCAAAGGCAGCTGTTCACGCCGTCCGTCTTACAGAGGCAACTCCATCGCCGTGGAGACGGGGAAAAACGTTGACCGAAGCAAAGATGGCGGACCGCAGAGCCTGCCGTCGTTGGTGTTGACACTTTTTTCCCGCGTTTGTACCCAGACAGGAAGTGTCAAGACGTACATGTGCGTGTTTTCAGTTCGTCGCAAGAGCACGGCGCCACCTACTGGCCCGGCTTGTGAACTACAGCGCTCCCGGTGTTTCCTACGTCCCGGAGGTCAGACGCGGGTTCGTAGCGAAACGGCAAGCAGGTGATGACACGTACATCCCCATAGCATCCCCATTCAACCGAGTTGCTGCGCAGCCATTGGATCATTAGCATAACAAACCCCACGATTCTCTAAGGGGGGAAAAAAATTGTGTTTTTTCGGTGTCAACCGATTGAAGGCCGGCGTCGTGTGGATACACACGGTTTGTGAAAGGGGAACTATTTCTTGTTGATTTAGAGCGGAAGGGTTGGTACAAAGGATTGAATAGTGGGGAGGAAACGGGGGGCGGAAAAGAGAGTGATGTGCAAATACTCTGCACTTCACTGCCCTCTAATTACAACCGTCACACATCATTCCTCACCTGTGTGTGTGTGTGTGTGTGTGTGTCGAACGGAGGAGGCGTAGGGACACTTGGGGTTTCCATGCGAAACACGAGACATGGCATCTGATGTTTAAATTTCCACTCGGAAGCTGCCACGTTGATATATGTGGGGGAGAAGCTCAGGAAGAACTGTTCATTTTGAGTGAATCACTGAGTCGCTCATGTAGACCCCCAAAGCCGATGAATCGGGGACTCAGAGGGAGCGGCCAGTCGCATCTTGGCGAGCCCACGCAGCCCTCTGGAAAGATTTAATCAGGCAACTAAGTGGAAACATTCGTGTAGGTGGACCACACACACACACACACACACACACACACACGTGCTCCCAGTTCTTTACATCAGCATGGATTTGTTGCAAATGTTAGCTTAAACCACGTTCAGTCTCCAAATCTCCACTTCCAGGTGAGTTTGTTCCCATGGATTTTCCCGGCTAATTTTGTGATTTTCATTCATTCATTCATCTATTTCGCATCGAGACAATCCCAGCCGTGATTGGCCGAGAGGCGGGTTTACCCTGGACCAATCACGGGGCCACATACAGGAGGTTGACTGCAAGCCTCCAGCTCCATTTTACAATCTGGCTGCAGGATAGGAGGAATAAATTCATTGAGCGTATGATTTTTATTTACTTGTCTCTTTTCATTTGCACAGCACTTTGATGGAAAATGCTGTATAGATATAATTTTTTTATTATTATTATTGTTATTTATTATGATCGTAAATACTGCCGACGGGGGTCCGGTCCCAAAAGGTGAGACCGGATTAATGATTTTATTTTGCACCTTGTAAAAAAGAAAAAGTAGCCTGGTGCATCTGTCAGCTCCAGGGGACAGGCGGCGCCTGTTTGACAGCTGTGTGTGTGTGTGTGTGTGTGTGTGTGTGTGTGTGTGTGTGTGTGTGTGTGTGTGTGTAAGAGAGAGAGAGAGAGAGAGAGAGAGAGAGAGATGCCGATGAGCTGACAGGGGAGGCACTACATGAATATAAACAAGCATGTCAGCATGGGTTCTGACAGACAGATGCACACACACATACACACACACACACACACACACACACACACACACACAGCTGTCACAGTAAAGTGTAGGACCAGGATTCATTTTGGATGGGGGACAAATACGACTCATGTGTTCATCTATCAGCAGAACAGAACAGGGTTCCACACACACAGGCAACACACACACACACACACACACACACACACACACACACACAGGCATACACTGGTCGGGTGACCCTGACCTTCGGAGTGTGTGATGGAAAGAGAGAGACAGAGAGAGTGATTAATTTCATAGAGGCATGAAGGGCTGAGGAGGAGGTGAAGGTGTGAAGGACCAGCCAAGGAGAGGGTGGGTGGAGGTGGAGATGGAGGTAGCAGGATAAGGAAAGGAAATGATGAGGGAGAAGCTTCTATATGTGTGTGTGTGTGTGTGTGTGTGTGTGTGTGTGTGTGTATTTCCTATCTCTGAGGAGCTGGAGGCAGCAAAGGTGAAAGTGTGGAGGTTCCTCTTTGAGGAGGACAGAGAGGATCAGGAAGGAGTTCATCAGATGGACAGAAGATGGACATTTGATGTTCTGGAGATAAAGTGAGATGGTTCACGTAGACCGAGGAGGGATGGTGAAGATCTGGGTTGAGGGACGTTGAAGTTGGATGATCTAGAGGAAGACCAGGGAGGAGGTTTATGGATGTTTGGCTGTGGAGCCACCTAGAGGACAAGAAGAAGACGGCAGCAGAGAATCCACGCGGTGCAGGAGATGTTTAGTTTCAGTATCTGATCACCTCCTAAACTTTGCAGTGAGAAGAACTTTGATTACTTCCCAGCTGGATCGACACCTCCATTAGCTGCGCGCTACCACCAGCTGCGATCCAATTCTTCATCTTCTCACCCGTTCCTCCCTCTGCGTCCCGCAGGTGAGGACGACGACGACGAGGAGTGCGGCGAGGAGAAGCTGCCGTCGTGCTTCGACTACGTCATGCACTTCCTCACCGTTTTCTGGAAGGTCCTGTTCGCCTTCGTCCCGCCCACCGAGTACTGGAACGGCTGGGCGTGCTTCGTGGTCTCCATCTGCATGATCGGACTTCTGACCGCCGTCATCGGTAGGTGTCCTCCGTGAAGAACATCATCCCAAGTTATAATCCACGATTTACAATCCCGCTAACGAATACCTCAAACCACAACATAGAATCTCTCTGTTCTCAGTTAGCCAACTAGCTGTTAGCATCACCCTAGAGCTAAATGGCAATGCTAGCGCTGTTAGCTCTGATTTTGTGAGGAAGTAGCCCCGCTGCTGGAGCGCTAGCCACAGCAGCTAATGATGTCATTTTATTGAAGAACAAATGTAGCGCTGTTGCTAGCTTACCTTGTACGGCGTACTTAGCATTGGGAGCAGTTTTTAGTGTTTTTAATCGGCGTGTTGCTTTCAGGGGACCTGGCCTCTCACTTCGGCTGCACGGTGGGGCTGAAGGACTCGGTCACGGCGGTGGTGTTCGTCGCGCTGGGGACTTCCGTGCCAGGTGAGCGTCAACCGCCGCGTCTGCGTTTGCGTGACTGTAGCTTTACGCAGCTGTGCACTCCGGTGCTAGCATCGGAAACACAGCAGTGAGTACTTTTCCCGCAGTAGACTACATAAATACTTAAAAACACACCTCTAATATTGATTTATCTCCATCGCTGTATTAATTATCTTTCTATTGGGCTTTCTGCCCGGCGTTTTTCCCTCCGCTCCTGGCATTTAACTTCATTAGACCTCCACAGTGTCGACACACACTCACACACACACACACACACACACACACACCTCGGGGGTCTTCAATTTAGAGACAGAGATAATTTGTGCTCATCGGGCGTTGCCTTCAGGGAGAGCACCTTGGCATTTTCAAACCATGATGATTCAATCCTCGCATACCTCTCTGCTGCCGCGACGTGCAACATGTTAAATATTATTTTACTCGGTGAATTTTGATTGGACGGTTCATGAAGACAAAGGGATGGAAGCGGAGGAAGTGAGGCGGGAGTGTGTTCTCAGAGTGGAAACAAGGATCGCCTGTCTGACAAGAAAGATTGGAGCGGCTGGTTTAATATGTTTTAACCACAGCTCACATACACACACACACACACACACACATACACACACACACACACGGGACATGTAGCCATACAACCGATACCAGAATGCTAACCTTGACGCATGTCGACAAATAAAAAAAAATGCAAAACTGCAATTACTTTTACAAACCGACACACATTCATACATGCAGCGAGCCTCGAAACAGGTGCACACACACACACACACACACACAGACATCTGCACAGTGACCACCATGTGTTATTAGCATGAGGCTATTTGTCATGTCAGGCTCAGGTGGTCTCTGTCCTCCTATTTAGGGAGCTCGGGGATAAGCTTGATGTATTACACACTATTAAATGCAAACACACAGATCTGTGTGTGTGTGTGAGTGTGTGTGCGTGTGCAGGAAAAGTGATGTGCGCTACCACACAAATAGAAATGTACCTGAGCACAGTTGCATTAATGCTGTTTGGAGAAAATACACACAAACAGGAGCGCGGAGTGTGTCCTGGCGCAGAATGAAAACAAAGCACAGCAGACTTTCTCAGGCTCTCAGCCTTATTAGCGGAACCTCTGGTGCCCCCATAACACACACACACGCATACACACACACACACACACACACACACACACACACACACAGAAACACACCACTACTTCTTTGGCCTTTGTAGTTAATAAAACTCATCTTGTGCTGCAGTTCCGTGATGATTAACCTCGTTTATCACAGTTATCCCATCTAAGACACAAGCACACACACACACACACACACACACACACACACACACACACACGTACAAAGTGAAGAAAACATTACGACAGAAGTGGATAAGAACGCTGACGCGTAAAACAAACAGAGTTTTGCTTTGGTATCGGGGTAAAAGGGGGGCATCTCAAAACTCAGGAGGCTTAAGCACCAGGATGTTGATTAATCTGTTCATTTTTTTATTATTTTCTTTTCAATATTCAGTATTCCAAGTATGAAAAAAAGATCTGAGTGATTAAATGTTGCAATATCACTTTGTCATATTCATTTATTCATTATCTCAACCGCTTACGCTGCAGTTAAAGGGGGGGGGGCAACCTATCCCGGCTGTGATTGGCCGAGAAGCAGGGCTTCACCAATCAGAAGCCCTCTTATAGAAACATACAAGAGTTCACCCTCTCACTCACACACTTCATAGACAAACAACCATTCACACCTCCTATAGAGACATACAGCATTCACCCTTTCATTCACACCTCATATAAAGATTGTTCACCCTCTCATTTCCAAGTTATATAGAGACTTAAAACCCTTCACCCTTTCATTCACAACTCAAATAGACAAACTGTTCAACTTTTTATCAACATGCCACATAGAGACCTACAACATTCGTACCTCCTATTGAAACTTACAATATTCACCCTTTCATCATTTCGAGACCCTCTTGGTTCCACTCTGTATAGAGATATATAACATTCACCCTTTCATTCACGCCTTAAATGGAGAAACACAACCATTCACCCTCTCATTCACACCGTCAGACATACAATATTCACCCTTTCATTCACACCGCTGATAGAAACAAACATCCATTCACCCTCTCATTCACACCTTCAGACATACAATATTCACCCTTTCATTCACACCGCTGATAGAAACAAACATCCATTCACCCTCTCATTCACACCTCCTTCAGAGACATATAACATTCACCCTTTCATTCACACCTTCAATTGAGAAACACAACCATTCACCCTCTCATTTCCACGCTATATAGACTTTCAACCCTCCACTATTTTATTTACAACTCAAATAGAAACAAACTGTTCACCTTTTTACTCACACGCGACATAGAGACGTACAACATTCACCCTCTCATTCACACCTCGTATAGAGACATACAAAATTCACCCTTTCATTCACATGTCATATCAAGGCGTATCAATGTCTGGACAATGTAGGGTTTCCAGTGCATGTGTTTGGACTGTGGGAGGAACCCGGAGAACCCGAGGGAGAACATGGAGACTCCGCACAGGAGTGAAGGTCCCCTGTGGGGATCCAACCAGGGACCTTCTGGCTGGAAGGTGGAGGTTCTCGTCACAGAAGTAATGAGGAATAAGACAGAAGAGAGGAAAGTGTTTGACTGACAGAGAATTGGAGGGAAAGGGCAGAAAACTCTCCAGGCGGGCGTTCTCTCACAGACGGCGCTGCCAAGTGGAACTTGTTTCACACACACACACACACACACACTCACACACACACACGCCGAACATGCGAGCGCCCACGCACTCACCCACTCAGCCACTCAAAGACGCGCACACACACCGATACACACACAGGCTTGACGGAGGGATGGCGTCGGATTGGGCCCAGGTGGCGGCAAAACACACACACACACACACACATGATTAGACACAGAAGCCCCTCTGTCCTTGAAGCTGTAAGGTGTGTGTTGGTGTCCTGGCCCATCGCCTTCTCCATCCTCCATCCATCCTTCCATCCTCCTCTTCCTTTCAGTCTTCATCCCTCCATCCTGCCATCCTCTATCTGGCAAAGCGAGATAACATGAATCACCAATAAAGAGAAGATTCCTAGAGGAATGAAAAGGGGGGCAAGGTTGCTAACCAGACGTTTGTTTGGTATTTTGTTGTTGTTGTTGTTGTTGTTGTTGTTGTTGGACCAAGCAGGGCAATCAGAATTTACCTGTGACCGCATCTTGCAAATTATTGATCCTGGACCAGTTCTGGGATCATCAGGGTACGGGGTGGACAGGGTATGCTTCGTGCCAGGGTCTATCAGAAGATGCTTCTTGGTTGGTTTCTGATCCCTGCGAAAGGTCAAAGTGTGGTCCGTTGTTCTTCTGGAGATGTAGGCACTGTCATCCAGTGGTTTGGGAAACATGCTTGTTGTTAGCGTTAGCGGCTAAAGAGGTGGAGGTTCCTCTTTTGGACTGGGGGGGGGAGGGAGTCCATCAGAGGGGCAATGCGTGGTAGATGTTCTGGATCTAAAGTCAGACTGATATGTTTTGGACATGGACAGAGGAGGGATGGTGAAGATATGAGTAGAAGGAAGCTGAGGGTTGGAGGAGGTCCAGAGGAAGACCAGAGAGGAGGTTTATAGATGGAGATAAAGAGGACAGGAAGTTAGTTGGTGTAAGCGATAAGCATGCAGAGGAGAGGGTTGGATGGTGGTGACCCCTGAAGGGAGCAGCCCAAAGGAAAGGAAGAAGAAGATCACTTGTCAACTAAATGTCAAGATATTACTGTGGAGGTTCTCTTTGGGAGTGAGGATGATGGACAGAGGAGGGATGGTGACGATAGTAGATCCCAGAAAATGTCCTGGAAGACCTGAGAGGAGGTTTATGGATGGACTGACAGAGGACATGATGTTAGTTGGTGTGAGAGAGGAGGTTACAGGGTTACATGGAGGCAGGTGATTGGCTGTGGGGACTCCTAGAGGCTAAAAGAGAAGGAGAAGAAGATCACGTTGATCACATCATCCGAGCTTCCAGCGCTGCATTTTTGTGCAGGACTGCCGCCGCCAACGCTGGATTATCGTTCCTTCTTTTCGCTCTTCCACCGTGATGGTTCAGCGCCACCAGTTGCCAGTTTCTGTATTCACCCGTTTGCCTTTGTGTCCTGCTCTTCCCCCCGCAGATACCTTTGCCAGCAAGGTAGCCGCGATCCAGGATCAGTACGCAGATGCATCCATCGGAAATGTGACGGGCTCCAACGCTGTCAACGTTTTCCTGGGCATCGGGGTGAGTGAGGCTCCTTCGCATATTGATTTGGGCCGACCGCTGGCCGACCGCCGGCCTACCCCGGCCACGTGACCCGGAGCAGATGTTGCCGCCACCTGTTGCCACTGTAAGCCGTGATAGCCGGCACAGCAGACACGAAGGAGGCGCCTAGAATCTTAAAACAGTGTAGACACGGGTTCTGCTGTTGGGTTTATTCATCGGACCGGCGCTCTGATCAACTGGATTTCAAGGAGAATGTACCAGGGCTGGGGGGCCTGGGACTGGAAGGACAGCACCAGTTAAGATCTTCCAGGATCTTCCAGTAGAGGAAACACGTAGCCTAGGGGTGTCAAGGACTGGAAGGAGGTCTGCAATGTAGCACCGGCAGTCAAGACCTTCTTGCATAAACTAAGCAAAGCCTCAAGGGTGTAGCGTAGGCAGATGGACAAGGGGTGGGCGGAGTCAGGGACTCCTTGTAAAGGTGCTTAGGGGACAAATACTTGGTATGTGCCAACAAAGATCTGGAATGCAGAGGGGTTAGATACACCCGGACGGTCGAGGAGAGATGGGAGTCAGGTGTGCAGAAGCATACCCAGGTGAAACATCCAACCTGCAAGGGGAAAAGAGGAACAAGGCCAGGAGCACATCTTCCTCTTGATTTCAGGGTTTGAAGGTTTTGGTTTGTAAACCATACAAGTGAGGTATTTGGACACGTTGCCGCTTCTGCTGTTCACCCCACCATTCGACCGCCTCTGACTGTGATGGTCCTCCGCAGGTGGCCTGGTCCATCGCCGCCATCTACCACAAGAGCAAGGGCCGTGAATTCAAGGTGGACCCGGGCACGCTGGCCTTCTCCGTCACGCTCTTCACCATCTTTGCCTTTATCTGCGTCGCCACGCTGATGTACCGAAGGCGGCCCGAGATCGGCGGGGAGCTGGGCGGGCCCCGGACTGCCAAGGCCCTGACCACGATGCTGTTCGTCAGTCTGTGGCTCCTCTACATCCTCTTCTCCTCGCTGGAGGCCTACTGCCACATCCAGGGCTTCTAGAGTGTCCGGAGGTGACAAAGGGAAAGGCGGTGCAACGGACTCAAGAGTTAGAAACCAAGGGGATATGGATGAATGGCTGGAGGTGGAAGTTCGAGGCTGTCTCATTGATCAAGCCCTCCCTTTACGCAATAGACAGAATATTGGATGAATGGATGGATGTACAGATGAAGGAATGAAGGGTGCGTTAAAGCGTCTGAAACCACAATCGAAGAAAAATCTGGATGCATGGAAGGACAACAACAGGGGCGTCGTAGGAGCTGGAGAAACAGCCCACCCCCCCCCCCCAAAAAAAAAACAAAACAACAAAAAAAAAAAAAAAAAAGGCAGAATGCGTTTCCTAATCTTTGAATCGAAACCAATCAATTTTAAAGTCGTTTAAAACCCCAGTTTTCGAAACATAACGGACCCTCAGTGTCGCAAACACACTTTCACACCGGAGGGGAAGGCGCGGCGCGCGTCTTCGGCCGCTTCCAACGCCCAGAAATCGTGGAAGTTAATGGAGAGGCCCGTCTCGGTCTCCTGGCGAAGGTGCGCGGCGTGAATCCCCTTCTGTTTGCCACCGTAAACCATTTAACAGATGAGAGCAAGAAAGAATAGTAAAAGACCTGTGTTAGTAAGTGCGTGCATGATCAGACGATACCGAAAACACAGCAGAAGAAGACGGATGAATTGTCGCAGCTGTTTGACCACACGGAAGTGTGTGTGTGTGTGTGTGTGTGCGTGCGCTTGAGTGCGTGTGTGTGCGCGCGCGCGCGGCGAGAAGATAGTCGAGTACTGTGAAAAACAAAACAAAACAAAACAAACAAAAAAAAAAACAGAAAAAAATAGCCTCTTGTTTTGCAGCGTGAGACAGAGTATGCTTTCTTATTTAAGGTCTTTTCCGACTATGGCTCTCCCGGGCGCTTGTAGAGATGCTAAGCTAACGGGAAGTCGCGTCAACAGAAAGGAAATGGTTTTTTCGGACATTACTGAGGTTAGCGATGTAAATACAGAGCTGGGCGTATTTTGCAGCTCCACTACTTTCCTTCTGAATGTCTTGAACGCGCTCCCGAACGGGCCACCCTCTCTCCGTTGCTTTATACTGTAGATGTAAATGATTTAAGGTCTTATCCGAATCAAGAAGGGGTTAAGTGTGCTTTTACCTTTAATAAGGCCGGGTCTCAGACGACGCGATGGCCATTCTACCGTTTGAAACTGTTAGAGAAACTATTATCATCGTATTAATATTTAGTTTGATCTTATCTGTTTTTGTTAGCTGTATCTTTTTGTACTGTGGAATTCTGTCGCCGAGGTTTTCCACCGAGGAGGTCGTCGCGCTCTGGTGTCGACCGCGATGGGACTTTCTGATATCACCCTCCCTCCTCCCCGCCGCCGGGTCACTGAGCGACCTCTGTGGTCCCAGAGCGTCTTAAGCACCTCCGGACCGATCCCAAAAAAAAAAAAAAAAAAAAAAAAAAAAAATCCTCAAGGGCTCTGTGAGACTCGACCGCCAATCCCCGTCCCCGACCCTAGTTTTGTCTTCGTTGTCGGCGCCGATCGAAACCAGATGACGCAGATGTGGGCGCCATTTTGGTCGGTGTAGGTTCGTGCTTGAATTGCGAACGGGCTCGAGGGAAACGCCGCCTCGGCGTGCCGTCGGCGGTACCGCAGGAAGCCGGACTTATTTAGAGAAGCGGCCAAAGTGAGAAGATGCTGTTTGCGACCCCTTGGAAGTGGCCGTGTTGACAAACGTCATCTCTGGGAGCTGCACTGCAGAAGGAGTTTGTCCTTCACCACAATATGTACTCCCGGAACGAAGTGGCCGTTTGTGCACGTGGAGCAACCGATCATCCGGTTCTCTGATGGCAGATCTGTGACCGACCTGGTCGTTCCGCTCATTTCTAGAACTTGAGTGAATCTCGAATGGTTCCGTCAATGTTGACGCCGTTTAGACCGATGGATGAAAGAAGGAGTCCTGTTGACACCACATTTGCAAAAATCTTTGCTTAAATTTGACATGAAATCGCCATTTTCAAGGGCAGAGCCCATTGCCAGTTGCAGTTTCAGCCCATCCCGGTGGGTCGTTTCTTTTGATTTTGCAAATATCCGACTCGATCAGTCATTCGGCGCAGGGTTGTTTCGGAAGAAGGCCCGGAGTTGTGTGGCCTGGTTAGCTTAGCACGCTACTACAGGACACTATTGCCATCACTGGGCTGCTTGGGAGAAATTCAACAGACCGCTGAAGCCCCAGAGACACATTTGTCTCTGATTCGATTGGCTTTTTTTCACCGGAGTGTCAACGTGAGGAGTTCCCAAATCCATGAGCAGCACTGAGGGTCACCAGGGGGTCGGAAACATCGCCAAACTTTCACTTTTAAAATGTCCCGCTGAGGATGTGGCCTGCTGTCGGTCCCGATAGCGCGTCCTTCGATTTGCACAGGCAAAAATAAACGATCCATATATATTGGTATATAAGCCCGCACTGAGAGGTTTACATTTGAGACTGTTAACTATTCTACGCGCTCGGACAAAACCGTAAACACTCCACGTAGATGTAGGTATTCTTGAAGTCTATTTGTCAAATGGCACTATACTGTATGCATCATAATTGGCTATCATTTTTTTTCCTGCTGATTCTTCTTTCTCTTTAACTTGATGTGTAATATAACCAGTGGTATTTAAATGTCACCTGTGGAGTAAGCGGCCGGGGGTTGGCGAGGTGTGACCCGCACGGAACTCGGCGGTGGGCCGGCCTTCGACCTCCCGCCAGAGGCCTGAACCGGACGAGGCCGCAAGGGTCGGGCGGGTCCGGCGGTACCGACGAAACATTTCCGGCGATCCGCCCGAATCCGGGGCCCGCTCAGGAAAGACGTGGCCTGGAAGGCGTCGCGCACGGCTGTCAGTTCACCCGGATATGCAAACGGCGCACCGTCGGAGTCGCTCCCTTGCGAAGGCCTTGGAGTGGCAGTTTACCCCTGTTTTGCCAAAGGGAAACATTTCTATCAAAAACTTAATATTTGCAGTCGGGGCGTCTTTTAAACGCCAAAGAGCGACTCGCATTTCCACCCCCGAGGGAGCGGCACCAGAAGTTTTTAAAGCCTATTTTGAATCAGGTTGTGGCGGTTTGTCTCTTCACCGCAGGTTTGTACACTGTAACCAGGTAAAACCAACGTGGAAGCTGGAAGCATCACCTTCTGAGGAACTTCAACTCCAAATATCCCTTTTCATATTTGCAGGATGGTGTTGGATTCGCTTAAAAAAAGGTGCGTGCCGGCCTCGTTCGTTGAGGTCGGGCTGCGCGGGATCGAAAGGGCCGCAGTCCACCCTGGTCGGTCGCTTCCCGTCGGCTCGCCCCCTGGGGTTTTTTTTACAGAAGCTGATGTTTGTCGTTGGTGGGTTCGGGCCGAGCTAAGGGGCCGAATCCGGCTAAAGGGTCAGCCGAAGCTTGCCTCCCGCTTTCTTGTTTTCCAGACAAAGGGACGAATTTGCTCCTCCCGTGCCGGCTTGGACGCGCGTTCACCGCTCGAGGCTGTAACTCGCTGACGAGCGTCACTTGAGAAGAGCTGCGCCCCGTTTTTTCGTCCAATCAACAAACATGTTGAAGCTAGTTTTTACCCGATAATCAAAAGCATGAGTGCAGCTAACGGGTGCCGCTCTACGCTTCTACTTTTGGACATTCTGCGAAGGTTCTCTCAGGCCTCCTCCCATTCGCCACAAACATCAGCTCGGTCGGTTGGTCCACATGTATCCCCGTGTACCTGCCTGGTGGTTCCCCTCGGGCTCTCGCCTCGCCTGCGATTGGCTCCTCGGGAAACGTAACGTTCTAGTCATCGTAACAACAAGACGGTGATTATCCGAAGCCGTCCCGATGAGTTCATCGGCTGTAGGAACCCCAACTTGGTCATTGCGCGAACGGACGTTTGGCGATGGCGTGAGGCGCCGGTGTTTTTTATAACCTTAACAGCGGACGGGAAGCGTCGAGCGAGCCGAAGCGTTCGGGGAAGCTCTCCTCCGTGGTCTTTTGGAATGAAGGAAAAGGAATTGCACTGGTTCCCGTTGCTTGCGTGACGTGGTTGAAAACGAAGTTGCTTCTGATGTTTAAAATTAAAAAAAAAACATATATGTACGGCGACCGATTCTTCGGACGTTGGCGATGGCGATATTGTTCCCGATGTTTAAAAAGAAAAACGAAACAAAAAAACAAAAAAAAAAATCTCTTCAGTGTTGAATCAGTTGTGAACCATTAATGATGTTGCTTTGTGGATGTAAAGATGGACGCCGCGTTTTCACAGCCGCGACTGACTGTCTGTCCGCTGAGAGCGGCGGCGAACAAACAAACAAACAAACAAACAAACAAACAAACGGACGGACGGATGGATAAACGTACGGCAATGAAGGACAAAAAGAACCCCCTCCCTGACTTTGACCCCTTCCCCGACCCGCCGGTACGAGCCGAGCGCCGTCGGGCGATGTGACGCACTGTCCAAAACGCACATCGCCGGGGCTTTTCCTCACCGTAACCGCGGGCGACGGACCGACGACGACGGGCGAAAAACAAATGAAGCTACAGCCATACATTGATTCCCGGACGGGCGGAGATCTACGCGGACTTCTACCGCCCGCCACTTGTATCGTCTTATCTGTCCCCTCTTGGTCGCCTCCCCTCCTCCGTGTCTTTTCTTTATCTGCTGCCATAGTAACCAAGCAGGCGGCCATCTTTTTTGTCCCGACCTCCTCCTTCCCCGTCCCGCATCCCCCTCTCTCCGCCATTATCCCCATATTTTTGGAATGTCAATGTGCTACTTGTCGACACTGTGCATGAATGATAACATGTCTGTATATAATTATAGAGAATTGTAATCCCATTACCCCGGTGTGAACAACAACAACAACAACAACAACAACGACAAAACGCTGTACAGAATCGGGTTCAGTCTGATCGTCTTTTTAGTTTGTTTGGTTTTTTTTTTTTCCTCCAGCCCAACGTCGGCCGGCAAAAGGCAATATCTGCTGTTATTGGATGGATGAGAGATGAGATCTCACAGGCGTCTTGAATGAATTATCTCCGCGGGAGCTGCACGGGTTACTTGTGCAAAAGGGAAAAAAAAGAAAAAGAAATGATAAGGTTATTTTGTCCTGAAAGAGTGAATCGAGAATAACGCCGTGTATATAGATATACTGTACAGCTGTGCTCGGAGAGTTAAATTCTACGATATTTATTTTGGAGGAAACACTCAAGAATGACATATATTGCCTTTTTGGAGAAGTTTGCTCGCCCTCCACCCTCCACACCTCCCTCCCTAATACCATTTGTTCCCGGTCCTCCATCTGCCCCCCCCAACCCTCCGCATCTGCCCGACTCTCAGAAGATCATCTGTCTGAGCTCCGATCGCCGTCTGTTTTTTTGTATTTTTTCTTCCTCCCTCCCGCTCATCTTTATTTTTCCTTCCCCCTCCCTCCCTCCCTCCCCGACAGGGTGTACTCAGAAACGTCACGTCTGTCGACTATGATTTGGTGTGTTTTTCTAATGATGATTAAATAATAATAATAACCACGGCAATTATAGCGTTGATAATAATGAGGATTTATCTTTTCTTTTTTTCCTTTCCGTCCTCTGTGTGTGTACGTGTGCATTTGATTTATTTTTGTGGTTCATTTCCTTAACTCTTAATATGATTATTTCTTGAAACACCAACTGATAAGAGGAAAGTTGTTGTATGTGTGTTGCCACTAACTGTGACTGCTCTCCATGGTACATGGTACTTCTGATAAAAACCAATAAAGTAAAAGTTTGGGATACCCTGTTTCCGAGACACCCCTCCCCCCTCCCCACGAGTCCAATATTAAAGCTATTGCACTTTTATCGCCGGATTTCACATTCACCCATTGGCTCGCACTCCGATGGCACAACCATCGGGCGCAACCGGGAGTTCTGAGGACACGTCAATATGCAGGCACGAAGATCTGGGGATCGAACCACCGACCCCATTCACATGCACCCGATGTGATTTCGCATTCACCCGTTCACTCGCGCACCAATGGTGGCAGATCTTCCATGCCGGGTTCCAACCATACCGATGGGAGCATCTTGGACTTGTGCGTCTTGCCTAAGGACATGTCCGAATGCAGATAGGAAGAGCTGGGGATCGAACCACCAACTTCACTCACATTCGCCTGATGTGATTTCACCTTCATCCTTTCACCTGCACTGCCGTGACTGCAGAGCTCCCAAACCATACCATCAGGTGCAAGTGGGAGTTCTGCATCTTGCGCAAGGACATTGCGGTGAGCTGGCAGGAAGAGCTGGAGATCGAACCGCCACCCCAACCCCACCTCTCAACCCCATTCATATTCAGCCATTCACTTGCACACCCATGGTGGCAGATCTACCATGCCGGGTGCCGACCATACCATGTCGTCAGCACCTGGGAGTTGTGCATCTTGCTAGAGCAAGACAAGAAGAGCAAGGGAGCAAGTGATGGAAACTACCAACCTCCTCGCCCTCCCACCCCAATTCACCTTCACCCGATGAGATGTTACATTCAGCCACCAGCACCTGCGCTGTGCTGGCGGCAAAGCTGCCATGCTGTGTGCAAACCATACCATCAGGAGCATCTGGGACTTGTGCATCTTCCCTGAGGACATGTCCATATGCAGAAAAGAGGGTCCCGGGAATCAAACCCCCAACCCCCCCCCACCGTCCCAATCCCATCTACGTTGATTTAATCCATTCACCCATTCACTCAGACTCCAGTGGTAGCAGAGCTAATATGCCATGTGCTAAGCATACAATGGGGAGCAACTTGGAGTAGTCCATCTTGCCTGAGGACCCTTAAACGTGCAAACAAGAGGTGCTGGGAATCAAACCTCCAACCCCAACCCCCCACCCCATCCACATTGATTTCATCCATTCACCCATTCACTCGCACCCCAATGGTAGCAGAGCTAATATGCCACGTGCCAAGCATACAAGGGGGAGCAACTTGGAGTAGTCCATCTTGCCTGAGGACCCTTAAGCGTGCAGACAGGAGGTGCTGGGAGTCAAACCTCCTACCCCCCTCCTCCCAACCCCATCCACGTTGATTTCATCCATTCACCCATTCACTCGCACTCCATTGGTAGCAGAGCTGCTATGCCAGGTGCCAAGCATACAATGGGGAGCAGCTTGGAGTAGTCCATCTCGCCTGAGGACCCTTAAGAGTACCGGGATTGAACCTCCAACCCCCCCGTGTATTAGCTCCCACATGCCATTCAGCCTATTTCCTTTTGTCGCGTCCTGCAACATCCGTTTTTTCAGGCCGTCCGCAATGAAAACGTCCGTCTCGTTGACACTGACTAACATCTAATTAACCGCCACCTAATTGGCTCCATTGTTGTCCCAGAGACGGGAGCGGCGACTGAATCACCGCTGATTAATCCCATCTGTTTTCCCCCGCGTGCGTTGTGGAGGCGAAAGCATGACAAACGCACGCCACTCTTTTGTTTGCCGCCGCTAGGAATTAAACCGCCAGACGAGAGTGAATGCGGACGAACAGGCAAATTAAATCACCTCATGGATGTGATGTGAGCTGGAACCGACGGAACATCCATACAGGTCGTCGAGGGCGAACGGGGTGATAGGACTTCTCCCGGCTATTTTAGCATAACGGGATCAAGGACGTCCACGAAAGAGGACAAAACAAACCCAGATAACAATTTGCATGTTGATCGGTCTGCTGTCATTGGGCGAAAGACGGGGTTCGCCCTGGACCGGTCAGCAGCCAATCACAGGGCCGGTTCCAGAGGCATACAACTCTTCACCCTATCCGTGGAGGCTCTCAGTCATCTGGGTCGTGGTGAATTCTTCTCCCGATCTTCTTGTCATGCCAACTGGACTTCAATTTTTCACCATAAGTTATATTGGAACTCCCCACAGGTCATTGGAAATGAAGAACTCTTGGATGAGGAGTGAAACGACTTCAAGTGAATAGATTCAAGTCCAGCTGCCACGACAAGAAGGCCTCGACAAGAACTATCCACCCTCCCTTTCACATGTCTGGCCGATTTGGGGTCACCAGTGAACCTCCTGCATGTGTTTGGACTGCGGTTGGAACCTGGAGAACGCTGAGGAACCCCAACATGGAGACTCCACACAGAAAGCTCCCCTGTGGAAGTCCAATAAGGGACAAGGTACCTCCCGGTTACCGTACCCCCATCACGTCTCCCGTTTCCTTCCGAACCCCATTTATTCCTCCGCCCCCCTGAGGATGTAGAACCCCAAACCCCTTCATCCCCTCGGGATTTATTCCCCCTCCAGTCGTACCAGCTCGACGAGAGGAGAACATTTCCTCTCAGCCTACGAGGAAAACGCCGTCTGACTCAGTGCTTCTGTCATCCCGCTGTCTAGACGCTCATTTGCTTCCCCTGCCGTCCTTCATGCGCCGCCTCGTCGCCGGCGCCTCATTTCCGTCCCAGAGACAGATATTATTCAGCGCTGTCGCGCCGATCATGGCCGACAGCTCTGACGGCGGCGGAATCGCAAACGCCGTCCCGACTCCCTTAATGGAGACCTTCTCCGGGGAAGACGGCAGATTCAGATGTCAGTTTGATGAACGCCGGTGACTCGAACCCCCCGCCGGCCCAAAGCAACCCCTTCGTAACCCTTGATTTATTTCCGGTGTCCCCCCCTGGAGATGGAGATGGTTCTTTCCCCTGGGCGCCCAGCATGTGGCGGCGTTGAGGAGTGATGGTTTCACGTGAGGCAGCCGCCACACAACACAACATGAAGCCCAAATGATTCGTTTCCATTTTCTGAATCACTTGTTTCACCTTAATGAGTCTCTGCCCCCCGGAGGAGGTGGTCCACGACCTGATGCTGGGCATTATGGAGACTCCCGTCCAGGTCCTTCTCGAAAACACATCACCAGCAGCTTCAGCGACTCCAGGGTCTGGAGGAGTCGTGCAGGAGACGGTTCCTGTCTAGTCCCATCAAAATGTACACTTCATCCGCAGGCAAAGAACTGCACTGAGGAACCAAACATCTCCTGCACTTTTGCACCTCCAACGTCTTCATCTGCATTGAGGAGCCTCCAACATCTATCAGTCCATCCATCCATCCATCTATCCATCCATCTATCTATCTTCCATCCTTCTACCCTTCTGTCTTTTCTATCTATCTATCTCTTCACCTCATCACGTCATGATGTCCCGATGCAGATGCGAGCCCGACCCTCTGCATCTCCACCCTCAGGCTGCGAGTGGAAGATGAAGGACCTTCTCCGTCCTTCCGTCCATGATGAAGATCTGATCTTCTTCTAACTTCGGCTCCAGATGTTGTTCTCCTAAACAGCAGGCAGATGGAGAAGGTCCAGGAAAGAGGAGGTAAGAAGGTGGTTACTTCCTGTAATAGGACTGTCACCTGCTCCCTCAGCTGAAAAAAACAGGTACACACACACACACACACACACACACACTGTTATGTGCATTATTTCAGTGGGTAGCACGACAATCTGTGTGTGTGTGTGTGTGTGTGTGTGTGTGTGCGCGCGCAGTGCCATATAGACCAGGTGTTTTACACACACTGAGCAGATTAAAATTAAATGTCAGGCAAATACCACCGTCTGAACTCTGCCCCGGATCCTGTGTGTGAATGTGTGTGTGTGTGTGCGTGCATGTGTGTGTGCGTGCGTGCACATGCACGTGCACGTCCGCCCCTCTTACACCGAATGTCGACATGTAATTCCTTCGTCCGCTCGGCCGTTCTAAAAGTCAACGCGGGACGACTTCGCCGGACCGAGACGAGGTCGCGTCCTGGTGTGTAACCATGGCAACCAGGCGGCGACGGGGTTGCAGACCCATCCTCGCTTCCTTTCCTCGGACCCTCCCTTCGCTCCCTCCTTCCTCTTGACCTCTCAACCCTTTTTGCCCTCCACCCTTTCTTTCGGTTCAGGTCGACGACGGAGACATTCTTGCACACACACACACACACACACACACAAGCACACACACATTTGACACCAAAGTACAATGTGTGTGCGACTGTTCTCTGCCGAGAGGCTGTGGGCGGTGTGATGATGACGAGTTGCTGTGACGACTTTTTTGTTACCTCGGCGACGCTTTCACATAAAACCAACAGGCCCGCTAGAGACGGCGTACACACCCACTCAGGGTTGGAGAGGACGCAGGGTTTAGACGGTCGGCATAACACACACACACACACACACACACACACAATCACACAGGAACATGCAGACACACTCGACTATGCTTGTATGCGTTGAACCTTTTTGACCTCTGATGTCTCTTGTAATAATAATATGTAAATAGTATGTTCATAGAAATTTAATTCATTCATTCATTCATTCATTCATTCATTCATTCATTCGTTCAGGGGTCGGCAACCTTTAACACCCAAAGAGCCATTTGGACCCGGTTTCCTCGGAAAAGAAAACACTGGGAGCCGCAATTACTTTTTGACGTCTAAAATAAAGGTACCACAGTTTATATTGCTTTTTATTACCTTTACACTTTGTATAAACAAATGTGTCGTGTGTTGCTTCTGAAATTCGCAAAGTAATACGGAGAAAATTAAATTTTATTTTATGTAATGAACTCATTTTGAGCTTTGGGCTTTCAGAGCGTGTAGCAGAGCCTTGACCTGAATTTTAAAAATAAATCGGAAAAAAAAATTACTGTGTCAGTAAACAATAAGAAATAAATATTTGCAAAATATCGTCATGAATATTTATTTTACCTGATTTATGGGACTTCTGCGCATAGCATCTGTAAACCGAGACTTTAACGGCTGGCGGGTATACCGGCTTCCGCGAGTGTGACGTAATTCTGAGCGGCGAAAAATAATATATATAATTTTATTTAATATTTCAAGATCACAATAATCTTCCAACCTAGAACTAAAAGTTAAAAGAATGAATTAACACAAACGAAATACACTTCAATTAAATATTTATAATTTAATTTATTTTATTATAATTTAAATAAAGGTGGTCTAGAGACATAAAATCATCCACTCACATCCGCACGTTATATAGAGACGTGTAACTATTCACTCTCTCATTTGCACGTCATACAAGCATTCACTCCTGTATTAAAGTGTTACATAGAGACCATTCACCCTCTCATTCACATGTCATACAGCGACACGGACTCATCCCTTCATTCACAAATCACAAAAAGACTAAATCATGTATTCACATTATATACCCGATGTAGGCGCAAAGCATTCACTTATTCATTCAACATCATGTAATAATAATGATAATAATACATGGGATTTTTATAGCGCTTTTCATGACACTCAAAGACGCTTCACAAGTAAAAAACAGAAGGAACAGAATATACACAGAATTATTGGGAAGAAGTCCATAATTGCAGAGTGTGGCGATGAGCGCCAGTCCAGGGACAAGCTGGAGGAGCTTCGCCGGTGTGCAGCTGAGTGTCGTGCTGCTGTGAGGAGGCAAGTGTTGGAGCTGGATGTCGGAGATGGATTTTTGGTTGGGGGAGAGATGGTGGAGCAGGAGGAGCAAGAAGATTTCGGCCGATGGAAATGCCGTCTTGCTAGGCGCCATCGGGATCCGGAGTTCCGAGAGGCTGGCCGGCTAGCTAGCCAGCTAGCCAGCCTGCTCAGGTCGCCGTCGAGATCCAGAGTTCCAAGAGGCTAGCCGGCTAGCTAGCCAGCCAGCCAGCCTGCTCAGGTCGCCGTCGAGATCCAGAGTTCCAAGAGGCTAGCCGGCTAGCTAGCCAGCTAGCCAGCCTGCTCAGGTCGCCGTCGAGATCCAGAGTTCCAAGAGGCTAGCCGGCTAGCTAGCCAGCCAGCCAGCCTGCTCAGGTCGCCGCCGGGATCTGGAGTTTTGAGAGGCTAGCTAGCCAGCCAGCCTGCTCAGGTCGGCAAGCTAGTTTGGTAGCTTGCTTGAGATTGTCCAGGTGAGCCTTTGTCTTTGGTTTGGTTGATTGGTTGGAGAGCGGGAAGCGGCAGCCAAACGCGCCAGCGTCCTCCCGCCCACCATCTTGCCAAAAAAAAAAAAAAATGTAGCGACATGCAAGCATTCACCCTCTCATTCCTACATTATATAAAGATATCCAACCATTCACTCCCTCAGTCACGCCTCATATGCAGACATGCAACTATTCACTCATTCATTCACACGTCACATAGTGACATGCAACCATTCACCCTCTCATTCACACATCATGTAGACATACATCGTTCACTCATTCGTTCAAACCTCACTTCTATCCACTTATTTCACCATATTTTGGGTTTGAAAGCGTTCCTCGGTGGATCACATTCACACACTCGCGCTGATCTGACCGGCTTGGGAATCGAACCGCCAACCCCTCCCAGAGGGAGAACCAGCGGAAGAAAAGCCGTCGTGGCGGAAGATCGGGGGCTTTTATTCGCCGCAGTGTGCACGGCGAGGGAGACGCGCACGCTTTTCAGCAGAGCTCGTGTTGGAACGAATGCGTCGGAGGAGAAGAACACATGGAAATGAGGTGGTGATGGAGGAGAAGGAGGGGGTTAGAGAGGGAGAGACTAATAACGCCAATCAGACGGCATTAGGAGCACAGAGACCAGTAATTGGAGCTGCAAAGTGTGACTCATCAGCAACACACACACACACGCACACACACACATGCACGGAAAACCCATTAAACCCTCCAACCGCTTTGAAACACACACACCTTCCCCCTTTTGTGCACAAAAATCAATCTCGCCATTTGATTCGCGCAAACACTCGGCGTGCCTCTGCCACTCTTATCTCTCACACACACACACACACAAACACACACACCGGCCTAGGGTTAATGTTCGCCGGGAGCTTTGGCACTTCAGAGCTCCTTCCTCCGCAGCTGCTCCTGCTGCCCACCTGTTGCCCGCGGAGAAGGTTCTCCAGACGTTCCTCGGCGAGACGCAATTAACGCAAATCGCCTCGCTTGTGGATGTGGAGGAGAACGTGGCCTTTTTTTTTCCGCCGGTAATTGTTTCCGTCGTGGCGGTTTCGTGCAGCCGGCGAGGCGGGAGAAGCGCCGGGCGGCTCAGGGATGAGCTGAGATGTTCCGACCTGGAGATCCAGCTCCAGGTTCACGGCGACAGCACGATTGGTCGGTCGGACCGGTTGGAGTCACCTGAACGCATGGCGAGAGCCGTTGTTTAGAATGTAAACAAACATGGCCGACAAATAGCTCGCCGCTGTCCTCCATATTTGTAGTCCGGTTGTGTCCATCTGTAGTCCATCTTTATTTTATGAATGAAATGTGGAGAGGCCGCAGTGCTCGTACAACGCATTCAAGGATTTGCTTAAATTCGATTTTATTGGTATTTTATCACATTCCTGTTTCACCGGCGATCGCCTCCAACCCCGCGTCACATGTGCATCACCGGTGCACGGAAGCACGGCCGTTAGCGCGAGAAGATCCGGGTTTGATTCCCACCGGGAGGCTTTTCTGCGTGGCGTCTCCACATTGGGGTTCCTCAGGGTTCTCCGGGTTCCTCCCACAGTCCAAAAACAAGCAAGAGGTTCAGTGGAGACCCTGAATTGATGAACGAGAAGGTGAATGGTTGTGTCTCATGCGGCGCCCGATCCAGGGTGAACCCCTCCTCTTGTTGTTCACCAAATGAATGAATGAATGTATAAATTACGAGCTTTCAAAATAACCTAGAAGATTGCTCAGAGGTCCTCCGGTGGCTGCTGGGTTTCCACCACGCTCAGCTTCAGACTCTCCGTCTCTCCTCCTCCTCCTCCTCCTCCCTCGGTCGGGTTCCTCCGACGTTCTCCGGGTTCCGTCCCGTCGGCCTTTCCAGAGCCCCCCTGCTCAGATCTTTTGGGGTCCAGGCGCTCCAGGGCCCGGGAGAAGTAGTCCCGCAGCTCCGCCAGGGGCCCCTTCTCCGAGAACAGGTGGTCCAGGTAGGCCTGGGCGTACTGATCCGAGGGGATCAGGTCCGGGTCCAGGCCTCTTCTCCCTGGAGGGTTCGGTCCAGATCAGTGAAAGGAGCCCGGGAGGCGCCGATGGACTCCCCGCCCCGAAGTACCTGTCTCCTCCCGGATGGCGGCCAGGCTGAGGGTGGCTCCTCCGCCCGTCTCTCGGTCCGTCACCCGCAGGCCCGTCATGGCGCCGTCCCCCGGCTCCTCGCCGCCGGGGTCCCCCGCCGACGGAAGCCCTCCCCGGCACTTCACCACGTGCACCGTGTTGGACTTGTAACGCCTGGAGGGTTCGAGGAGGACGTTCAGATCCCGGGGGAAGATGCGGCAGAAGACCCCGCATCGCCTTCTCACCTGTACGCAGGCGTGAGGTGGGCCAGGTCCTCCTGGTACTGCTCCAGGGCGGCCCTGGCGGCCTGCAGCCCGCCGTCACGCCCCTCCAGAGCCGCCAAGTGAACCAGCATCTGGGTGTGGAACGCTGCCCCGCTGGCCCAGTGCCTCACACACCTAGTTCGGTGGATTACACATGAATGAGAGGGTGAATGGCGGTATGTCTCTATATGCGGCCCTGTGATTGGTTCAGGGTGAACCCCGCCTCCCCACCAATCACAGCTGGGATAGGCTCCAGCACCCTGGCTGCAGGATCCGCATAATTTCATGAGCAGAGCTGACGCCGACATGCTAAGAAGTCGCGAGTTCCCAAAAACAACGCGATACGGAGGACGTCCCACCTGGAGTCGCAGTCTCCGGCCAGCAGGCAGGTCTTCAGCCGGGTCAGGGTGAAGCTGAGCTGGGCCTCCAGCCTGATGGCGTCCTGGACCAGTCGCTGTCTGTCGCTCAGGTTGATCCTCCAGCGCTTCAGATACTCCTCCATCACCTCCTGGAGCTCGAACACTCTCTGACGGAGGCGGGAGAAAACCTCGATGAGACGTCGCCCCGGCTTCCTCGGCCCTCCTTCTTCTTGAACGTCACCTGACCCGACGACGAGCCGGGCGACTTCCCCTTTGCGGCCGGCGACCTTCTGGACGCCGTGTACGCCAAGTCCATCACCACGGTTACCACCAATCCCACCAGACCGGCCAAGCGGGGCTCGTCCGAGAGCGACGCCAGACGGCCGATCAGGTCCTTCAGGTAAGACGGCGCCCTGCTGCCGATGTCCCCCTGCAGCTGGAGGAGAAGACTCGTGATTTCCTCCGTCGCTCAACGAAACCCAACGCTTTGATGAAAACCAGGTGGATCTTAAAACCCGCCGCTCACGATCAAAAAACAAGAAAGCCATAGGACTTTCTGGAGGACGAAAAAATATATATATTAGCCCGGGAACCGATGCTGACGACATTAGCCGGGAATCCAGTGCTAACCATATTAGCCGGGGAATCCAGCGCTAACTGTGTTTGCAGGGGGATCTGGTGCTAACCAGTTAGCCAAGGGTTCCGGTGCTAACCAGTTAGCCTGGAAATCCGGTGCTAATGTGTCGTGAAACATCCATCCCCGACACTTGGTAGCTCCGTCACCCAGGAAGATCTCACGAACCTGCCGGAGCTGTTCCAGGATCCGGGCCCCGGGGTCCGCGGGGTCCTCCTGGCCGGGCGGGAGGAGGAGCAGGGGGTGGGCCACGCTGACGTCCGGCACCGCACCGCCCTCCAACATGGCGCCGTACAAAAGCGAGCCAACCGCCTTCTTCACCTGGGAGATCTCCTCCTCTGATGACAACAGCTGGCCCATGATGCCCCGCACGTGTGTGTGTGTGTGTGTGTGTGTGTGTGTGTGTGTGTTTAGGGTTTTCAGCAACCACAACGGTGAATAATCCTCAGTCACTGCGGCGTCTGGAAAAGAAGAATTGATGAATAAGCTTTTTTCCCATTTCAATTGTATATAATCAAATAGTTTTCAGTGTGCGTGTGTGTGTGTGTGTGTGTGCAGTCCTAACCACTTGAGACACATGCAAACATTAATCCAGTTAATCAGAACATTAGCAGTGTTAACATTAGCACCAAAATAGCACCTTAGCATTTCACACAAAGTCTCTGCAGCAGCATAACAGTCACATCTTATCTGTTTCTCACTGCGGTGGTGTCAGTGTGTGTGTGTGTGTGTGTGTGTGTGTGTGTGTGTGTGTTGTGGCCAACCGGCTTCTCTCTCTCTTCTTCTTCCTCCTGCTGCAGTGAGGAGATTATCCAAGACAACACAGGAGCAGAATGTAGCGGAGCGGTAAAGCTAGAGCTCCTCCTAGTGGTGGCGACCGAGACCTTCTCCAATTCTTCTCTGGATGGATTTGGTTGCGACGGTTCGTGCGTTCATTCATTCATCCGTTCATTTCTTGTCTGTCCGGCTGGCAAAGAGGACGTTGGCTGAAGGCTAAACCTGGTCTTCACATATAGAGTCATGTGACAAGAACATCTCGCATGTGTTTGGAGGAACCCGGAGAACCCTGAGGAACCCCATGCAGAATCCAACCTTCTCGCTATGAGGACGAAGCTCTACCCGCTGAATGCAATGGAAAGAGAATAGAAAACGTATTCTCAACACGTTGGGGTGTCAAAGGGCTGTACGCCGTTCACACGCCCGTGGATCGGAGCGCCCATCTCTGTGGTGACTGGAAACCAGAACAATGAACGTCTCTGAGAAGATCTGGATACCCTTCAAAAGATCTGAGCCTCCCGTTCCCGCGGGGGGCCGCGGGTCCCTGGGAACCAAAGTAATATCTGCTAACTCTTTGTGAGGCGCTCAGATGTAGGCCAAGGGCTCTCGGGCTTTTTTATTTAGCTAAATGGAACAGGGGCCTCGGTGGCGTGATGTTGACGCCGTTACTTAGTAAAATATGGGGCGGGGGGGGGATTTGGGGATCTTCATCCGGCGCCAGGGAGACGTTCTCCGCTAACTGGGACAAGGGCTTCCGGCGCCGTCAGTCGTCACGTGACTGCGAAATCGGCGCGGGTGAAGGTCCGATCGCCGTCGGCGGCGTCGGACTCTCCGACCTTCTCGCTCCAGCCGCCGTCCACCTCCATACGTCTTAACACGGGAGGTTCTCTCCTTAGCTTTACGTTAGCTTTCAGTACGAGCGGCGTGCCCGTTTGCCGCCGCCGTCGTCATGTGAAAAATGGGATCGGGGATGAGTCCGTCAGGAGGACAGCACACGTTCTGGAGATAAAGTCGGACTGAGGAGGGACGGGGAAGATCTAGGTAGAAGGATGCTGAGGGTGGAGGAGGTCTGGAGGGAGACCAGAGAGGAGATGTATGGACAGTAAGAAAGAGGACAGGAAGTCGGTGTGACAGAAGAGGATCCAGAGCGGAGGGTCGGACGGTCGGAAGAAGTCGTGACGATAGATTTGATTCCGACCGAAAGAGAGATTCGCAGAGGATTGCCGGAGAAGATGGAGGAACGTGAAACTTCAGATCCGCCTTTTCCATACCGGCTCCCGCCCAGCCTGCCTGGCTGAGGTTTCTCCGACCCTTCGACCAGAGATGAGCGTCTGTCTTTGTACCAATGTCTGGTTTCCACGGAGGTCTGGAGATGAAAGAGGAGAGGAAACGTGCGGTGGAGGAGATGATGAGATGGAGCGTGGGGGAGCGAGGAGGAGATCTGGAGCAGAGCGAGGGGGAGGAGGGCCGAGCAGAAGAACCACCATTAAATGAGAATAAAACGCCACGAGAGAAGAAGAAGAGGAAGGCGGGAATTGGAGCGATGGTTGAAGATAGACGACGAAACCCCGTGTTCTCCAGAAACGTGATCCTCCTCCCGAAAGGGACACTTTGGGTGTGCTTCGACTTTTCTCTGCTCAGACCTTTGCTACTTAAATCCCATAGACTGCCATTGATTATGCTAAGCTAATTAACAGGGTTCGGGTCACTGCCCGAGACTGATTCTCTCATGATGAAAATCAGCGCGTTCCTCTAAAAACAAGGGTGTCAAACTCATTTTCACCGAAGGTGAAAGCATAATGGTCGCCCTCAAAGGGCCACATGTAACGGTAACGGTATAAATGTAACCAAATGTAATGTAACTACGCCTTAATGTTAAATAACTCTGAATTTATTACTCATTCAAATCCAAAATGTCATATATGCATTTTCATAGATGTAGAAAAAATGATGTTTACCAGTTCCTCCGTTACAACATAAATCCTTTTATATTGACAGGTTAGGAAACCCACATTACTCCATCAATCAGTGATCAAACTATCCAAGTGAATAGAAATCTTTTTATCAATTTGTTGTTTTTCTGGAAGGCTAACTTTGGCACACTTAGCTCCGCGTTTGGTGTCAAGTTCCGACATAGATTGTACTTTTTGACAGCCGACGCTGCCTCATAACACGAAAGTCATGCCGTTTTTTTTTTCTCCCTGAATCACAAACATGTATTCGCCTTCCCGTTTTTCTTGAAACAGCCTTCCATCTGCAGCAACTTTTCTCTTCCTGGACATTTGGGGGTCATTTGTATTTCTCAATTCCGTGGGTAATGTGAGCAGCATGAATTGTGGAAAATGTCGTTTTTGGTCAATGCACGCGTTTTACATATTTATTTGAAGACGATCTGACCTTTAAAAACGTTCTTGCGAGGCCACATAAAAAGAAAAGTGAATGAACCATTCACCCTCTCATCTACACCTCAGATAAAAACCATTCACTCTCTCACACACACACACATCCTATAGATCAGGGGTGGACAATTTATTATTACAAGGCGCCATGTGAGAACCAACGATAACAGAAAAGCAACACACTTGTGAAACATGAACGGAATACATGTTTTTGTCATTGTCCGTGGAGGTTCTCGGTCATCCAGGTCATGGTGAATTCTTGTCAAAATCTTCTTGTCTTGGCAACCAGACTTGAATTTCTTCACTTGAAGACTTGAAGTTGAAGTTTCAGAATATAACACATAGATGGTTATGAACCAGATGTGAACCTAGACCCGGCCAAAACCCTGGTGGTTGTATTCAGAAACTCCCCAGTAGAACTGAAGAAGCCTCTCTGATAAGAGGTGAGACATCTTCGAGTGAAGAAATTCAAGTCCAGTTGCTGAGACAGAAAGATTTCGACAAAGATGCAAACAACCATTCACCCTCTCAATGTAGGTTGGACAATGTCGGTTCTCCAAGAACCTCCTCCATGTGTTTGGACTGTTGGAGGAACCCGGAGAACCAGGGAGCTTCTCGCCGTGCAGCTTCAGGCTCACCGCCGTTACACTTTTATTGAATTAGCATATCAATATGAAGGCATCGTAGTGAGTCACATGATCATCTCCGCCCTGTGAATCACGACCGATCGCTTCCTATGTAAACCCTCCAAAGGAGATGGATGGCGGCTACGGGAGAAGTGACAGCTTTGGTCATAATTCAAATTAGATTCACGGGACTCGCGCTACACCGCGCAAGACACCATCCAGGCTCTTCCACTTTCCAAGTCGCGCGTTTCCTCCGTGACCATTTCCAGCAGCCCGTAATATTGGGTGTGTCCATGCAGAAAGGTATTAATACGTACAGCCGCTGCCGTTTGGAATAATTAGGTCCGACGGCGCAACGTGGACGAAAACATTTTCGTAAAATGGATGCGGCCTGACACGTGTGCCACGCCGTGATGTATTACTTAGCATCAAAAGTGTGTGAGACATGAATGATCCCACGGGAGCTGCGAGTGAAAGCGGTGCAGCAAACAGCCAAAGATGATAGAAGACAGTGGGGAAGTGCAGAGGACAAATGGAGGCAGAAAAGGGAAAATGCATCTGACGTCTGGAGTAACGGTCGGCTCAGTTTCATGTCTTCATCACGCTAAAGGATTAAGAAGAATGTATTTTTTTTGTTGTGAAATATTCCCGTCATTGCCCCACAGGGAAGAAGAATAAACAAGAAATAGAAAGAATGAATATAAACTATGTATAATCAGTATAGGTGTGCAAAAGTGGCATCTAGTAGCGTACAACATTGCTTATAGCAGCAACACCAATGGGTAAATGGATGAATGTGTGAAGTTTTATTTTACCGCCTTAAATTGTATATGACACCATGAAATGTGAGCGCGATTAAAGTGGATTTGTATCAATCAGATTTTTAAAGATGGTTCAATTGCTTTGCCTTTTGAATTAAATCAACCTTTCTGTGAACCCCACACTGATACTCGGTGAATATTTGGTTCACCTTTTTATTTTAATCTACATAATCAAATATAAGTGTATTATATAAAATATATAATTTTGATAATATTAATCAAAGTTTACCTCTGTGTTGGAATTTATTTTTATAACGTTTTGTAATTGATAAGGTTCAAGAAAATCTCTCTTCTAAAATAAAAGATACAACGGTCATGTTGTGAGATGGTGACCTCTAGTGGCCAAAAGGATGACCCGGAATTACATGTGGGTGTTACGTATTTCCGTTTCCGGTGTAAACAAACAGGTCAATATGGCGACTCACTTGTCTGTGTGAACGGCTGGAGTCAAAGGGGGACGTTTCTAGATACATTTGAAAATATAAGTGAAAATAAAAGGTGAGAAATGAGTGAACCAGAAGCCGGCGGGACGTCAGTCCGGTACTTCTGCACCGCTGGAAGCGGAATGGAGCCGTTTGTCGTCGAAGAGGTGAAACGGAAGTTAGCAGGAGAGAACGTGAGTGCTTCTGTTACACGAAAAAGTGAAATAAGAATCACTTTTATAAAAATTAGTTTTGAATAGGGGAATCCCTATGAAGAGAGTTTGAAATACCGATTTCAATTGACGTTAACGGAAAGAGATGGTTGGTTTATTCTCAGTGTTTGTGTTACTAGTTGTACCACCGATCTCGGATGAGTCGATCTTGTTTGATACCAATATAACCTACATCTTGTGCCTGAATACCAAATATAGGTCTTTTTATTCGTGAGGTTAATCTTTGAATTCGAGCTGACTCCTTCCTGGGTTTCTGTCCAAGCATTAGTCTGCTGGATGCTGGACCAGGACTGGTCCCGGATGATTGACCAAGGCTGGTCCCTTCAGTCCATCATGAGCAGAATGCTCAGAAAGGCGATATTCCTATCTAAGTAACTGTCTGGAGAAAGTAGTTTCTTTACCAAATGGCAATATTTAACACAGTGATGCAGATATGTATTGCTTTTGCCTCATGGTAACATGAGATAAGGTGTACTTTAATGATCCCATGATTGTGACATTGTTTAGCAGCAACAAGACATACAAGGGCAAGACCGTGACAAGCTTAAAATCAAAGTTGTCTCTTAAGCGTCCTCCTTTCCACCGCGGTCTCAAAGTTCTCCATCCTGAGGCCAGTCACAGAGCCAGCCCTCCTGATGACCCTGTCTAGTCTGTAGGAGTCTGCAAACAGGTGACACTGGAGACACTGTGACACTGTGTGGAGTCTCCATGGTCTCCCCATGTCAGCATGGGGTTCCTCGGGGTTGTTCGTGTTTCTCCCACAGTTAAAAAATATGCAGGGTGTTCACTGGAGACCCTTTGAATGGGAGGGTGAATAATGGTGGTGAATTTTTGATTCATTCATGAAAAAAAAAATGATGTGATCTTCAGCTTGGAGGACAGATTTTAGATGTGTGCATCATATATAAATACATCTGTTAGGATGTTTCTCCTCTCAACGGTACTTGGCTTCTGGGTTATTCTGTGCAGGTGTGTCAGATGACAGGTAAAGTGTTGTTCAGCACCCGGGCCAGGATCTCCAGAGTCAGGAGGCTGAAGGCGGCTGAGAGACTCTTCCTCCTGGTGAAACATGACTCACCCGTCAAACTCCCTGCCCACACTCGCCCAGGTATCAGCCACGACCGGCCTTGAGCAAAACAAGGGGAAGCTTCTTATCCAAGCACATCATCACTGCCAAAAAAAAAAAAAAAAAAAGGTGAACATCACCTGCATGCAGTTCATTCCAAATGACCATTTTTGTGATTTGTATTCTCTGTAGGGAAGGCAGCCGCTGTGCTGCGGTCAAGGCTCTTAGGGGACAAAAGTCTGTGGACTGATGCTGTAATTACATGGAGGCGTCTACAGGGGGAGTTATCAGGCAGCGCAGCAGCCGTCAAGCGAGTCAGCAGTGCTCCAGAAGAGGCAGGGAAGCTGGAGGAGGGGAGCGAGAGGCGTGATCTTGAGTTTGGAAAAAGTCCAGTGGACCACAGGGAGGAGGAGAGTGGAAACAGGAGGCTGAGATGTGAGGAAAGCGGTGCACGGACACTGGAAGGGGCATGGCAGGGAAAGGAAAAGATGAGTGCCCTATCCCACGGAGACAATGTCAAGGTGCCAGGGAGAAAGAGAAAGCTGGACGACCAAGAGGAGTCTGTTCTCGGAACCGACGAGAAGAAACAGAGGACATCAGAGAGAAAGACAGAGGACGGGAATGAGAGGCTGACGCCGGCGGGGTTCGATGAGGACGAGAGAAACGGACCGAAATCAGAAACAGACTCGCGTGGACAGGGTTCAGGACTGGACCGCGACGCAGAGAGAAGCGCCAGGGAGATTGATGACTTGGCGGAGGACGGCGCCGAGGGGAATATGGAGCACGGTAACAAGATGGAGATGTTTTTCATTGTTTATTCAAACTTTTATGGCTTGAATTAGAACTTGGCCATTACGGGGTTGGAAAAAAAGGGAGAAAATAAAATCTTAAAATCTCCATGCCAGGTTTTCAATTTTGATATTTGTCATCTGGGAAATGAAAAAAAAAAAAAAAGGAAATTTTGATTCCCGTCTGACGTGTCGAGTGTCTTCAGCCAAATGAATCAGACTGAGCGCAGCCTTCAGAAGACTCAAAGTAATTTAATGAAATATGACTGACACGGCGTCACTTCTCTGACCAACATATGGACTGTAAAAAATTAACACAATTCAGCCTTACAATTTAAAACAATGATCCATGTCAGGAAGTCACTGAACAAGAAATAAGTGAGGACAGAAGGCAGACCAGTAGTTGTAGTCTGGTTGCAGCGGTTCACGCCTCCACCTCACAGCAACAAGGTCCCTGGTTGGATCACATCAGGAGGCCTCTCTCTCTCTCTGTTGAGTCGCCATGTTTTTCCACGTGTCCTCCACGTTCTCCCACATTCCTAACACATGCAGGAGCTTCACTGGAGACCCCAAATTCCCCAGATGTGAGAATGAGGGAGTGAATGGTTGGATATCTATGATTTGTAAATGATAGGGTGCATAATTGTAGGTCACTTTATGCGGCCCTGTGATTGGTCCACAGTAAACCCTGCCACTACTGGTCTAGACTCCAACCCCCCCTGCAACCTTGAGTGCAGGACAGGCAGTATAGATGATGGATGAACGACTGCATGAACTGATCAGCTTGGCGCGATCTCACAGCCCAGTGTTGCCGAGCGCAGCGGTAACTGTTTGTCGCCGGGATGTTTTGCAGAGAGGACCGCTGGAGGAGGAGAGCAGGAAGTCCGTCAACACGGCGGTCCAAACCCTCCTGGCTCTCCCGCCTCCTTCAGGATCAGCTGCAAGTCCTCCGGATGTCTGGCCCGATGCCTCGGCGGACAGGTGCTGGAAGTCAGACGCCTTTGCGAGAGTGTGTGTTGGTAAATGTTGTTAAAACATCGCTGTGTGTGTGTGTGTGTGTGACTTGTGAAGGAGGTGAGCAGAGTGATTGGAGGAGGTCTTAGCAGACTGCTGGGCTGGAGGCCAGACTTGAAGAATCCAGAGGTGGAGGTAAACCTCTTGACCACCTGACAGAGCGAAATCTACAAACAACATATTCATCTTGACGGTTGTTACCGTTTCTCTTTGCAGGTAAACGTTTTCCTGAGCGACGACGTCTTCCTGCTCGGGATGGTGCTCACCAGGTCTCTGAGATCTTGTGTGATTTTCCACTGCATTCCTCACAGCTACAGTCTCCTACAGTCCTGAAGACCGCTAGAACATCCTGTTTTGTTTTTTACTTCTTCGCCCTTTAGCTTGTTATTATCCAAGGACGTATTCATGCTAACAGAGTTTGGGTGAACCTTCTCCTCCAACCCTCTGAAATGTTCTCCCGATTCTCCGTCTCCCAGGTTGCCTCTGGCCAGTCGGAGCTACATGAAGAACACGGGGCTGAGGTCCACGGTGGCCTGGGCCATGGCCTCGCTCGCTAGCATCCAGGTACGTCTGAAGCTTTGCACGCCGCCTGGTATCCACAGAGGCCGAGGTCTCATCTGCCCCTCACCCTCGCCCGTGTCTCCTCCCAGCCCGGCGACCTCGTGGTGGACCCCATGTGCGGGGCGGGAACCATCTTGATAGAAGCGGCCCAGGAACACGAGGTCAGTAGCCTCCCCCCCCACACAGACGACTCCTCCGGGAGTTAGAACGTTTCTCGGAGTTGCCGTTTCCTCTCACGCCGTTGTGTGATGTTTTTGTATTGTGAGCTAGTGCACGTTTTCTGTGATATATAAGATTTTCTCGCATGGAATAAACTCCTGTGCTGCTGCTTTTCCTCCTGAACCGGACCTTCAGGAGGCCTCTTTCCTGGGTTTGGACAACGATGGCGCTCAGCTGCAAAAGGCCGGAGAGAATGTGGCGTTTGCAGAGCTGGGACAGCGAGTGAGCCTGCTGAGAGCTTCCTCTACGGGTAGGAGGCCTGGACATGCATTTTACCGAAATTACATAAAACATATATTTTATAACATTATTTTAATTATTATTTTATTTGTGATTATTTATTTTATTATACATGTTAATAACCTAAAAAAAACTAAAGCTAAAAAAAAAAAATACTGTGCAATATTTCATTTCACTGTGCAATATTCAGAACTGTGCAATATTTCATTTCATAACAGCTACACTACAATTTTTCCTTTTATCATACTATTGTGCACTCCTTACCTCACTCGTTACTAAGACACTTATAGTTTTATCACTTGTTTACTAAGACACTTTATAGTTTCACTGAGACACTTTATAGTTCATAGTTTATTTTTATTTCTAATTTTGCCTTTTTCTTTTTATTATTTATCACTGTTATATTTTCTGTAACTCTGGCACAGCAATTTCCTTCGGGATTCATAAAGTTGTTCTTATCTTATCTTATCTTATCTTAATTTATATAGAAATTAAATAATATTTATTATAATAAATTAAAATTAAATTAAAATTTGTTTTATTACATCCTGAAGATGTAACATCTGGCAAAGATAAATAATTTTTGACTTCCTTGCTTGGTAGTCATCACTGATCTGACGGTGGTGCCGCGGTTAGCGCTTCTGTCTCACAGAAAGAAGCTCCCTGGTTGGATTCCCACTCGGGACCTTCTTGTGTGGAGCCTCCATGTCCTCCACGCGTCTGGCTGGGGTTCCTCAGGGTTCTCCGGGTTCCTCCACAGTCTAAACTCATGCAGGAGGTTCACTGGAGACCCTACAGACGTGTGAACGAGAGGGTGAATGGGTGGATGTCTCTATATGTGACCCTGCAATTGACTGGCTAGGATAAGCAGATCATGTGGTCTCGTGATCAACTGGTCCAGGGTGAACCCTGCCTCTTGTCCAATAACAGCTGGGACAGGCTGCCTGTGACTCTGAGAACATAAACTTTATGGATGAATGCATAAATAAAAGTATATAATGCTTCAACGCTGTCCCAGCTAACAAAATCAAATGTGAAATTGACAACGATGGTCTGCGACATGAACAAATTAGATACATTAAACTAATTTTTTTTAATGCACATTTACAGACACGCATCGCATTCAGTTTACAACCCGTGTGTGTGTGTGTGTGTGTGTGTTTTGTTGTTGTAGCCATTCCTCTGCCCAGTGGTGCTACAGACGCCCTGGTCTGCGATCTGCCCTTCGGTCGGAAGTTCGGAACCAAAACAAACATGGCCGCCAACCTCCCGCTCATCCTCACAGAGATGGAGAGGTTTGTAGCACGCCTAAATAATACTTTTATTATTATTATCCTTTTTTTAAAATCACTTTTTTGGACACTTTGGTCCTTGTTATGTTTCATTTCTTAAGCTCATTCAACCGATGAATAGCCTGATATAAGGAAATGAAAGAAATGGCCTAACAATGACAAGTGAACAAAGTGTGTGTGTGTGTGTGTGTGTGTGTGTGTGTGTCCGTGCCCGCAGGGTTCTCCGTGTCGGCGGTACTCTGGTCCTCCTCCTGAGCCCCCAGCTGTCCTTCCACCTGAAAAAACTCCTTGTACAGAGAGATTCCACACCAGCGTGCAACCCGCCGACGGAGCCTCCGCCCACATCGCAAAACCGCCCGGGTTCTTCCTCATCGCCCCCGAAGCAGCGGACGGTCGAGGAAACGTCCGTTCTGGGCCAACGGCCTCCTCCCGGCTCCTCGCTGAAGCACCAGGTGACCCTCAGAGTCAGCTTAGGAGCCATAGATGGGCTCATTCATAAATACATAAAGACACTGGATTAGCGTTAATATGAGTTGCATATGACATATGACTTTGAGCTGTTAAAGTCTGCTCTAGCTCTATTTTCAGAAGTTTATTTTTTTAAGTGTTTGATACTAGAAGTCTTTTTTTTGTTTGTTTTTGGTAAAAGCATTTTAAAAATCAGATGCCAAGTTCTGTCTTGCGATGTCCCAAAGTGTCCAGGAGTCCAAGACACATACCGCCAGAAAGACTTTTTTCTATAATGTGTGGAGGATCTTTGATTGTAAATAATGTGAATAAAAACTTTGGAATAAATGGTGGATATTTTTTTCAACGCTCTGTCGAAGCACGGGGAGCTGTTGCTGCTCCCTCGTCTGTCGGCTCGCTCTGCGATCGCAGGCGCTGCCTTTCAGAGAAGCTGCCTTGGATTGTTCTTTGGAAAATAAGGCTTGGGCTCCTTTTTGTGAAGACCTGCTCTATAAAATAAACTAAAAAACAACCGTGATTCATTTTCTTCATCGTATTCCTTTACCGGTGTGTTGGCCCAAGCTATTTTACTGTGTTTCCAGGTCCCAGAAGAAAAGCTCATTTCCTCTATTTCGATCATTTTGTGTGGCTTTAAGATAAATGTCAACCGATTTCAAAGATCATAAATAATATGTATGAAGCCCTTTTCAGCGTGCCGTACAAAGGACACAGTGAAATAGAAAATCATTGATTTGTTCCAGATTTCCGATTAACCTCCATGTTTTTGGGCCGACAAATAGCTAATTCTGGGGATTTTGGAAGCAATAAAGTTAACTTACCATCAGGAAAAAAAGAAGAGTTTTTGCACGATACGGCAAACAATTTGTGTGAAACGTTTCCGATCGAGGTAATGGGTATTTAAAAATCATCAATACCGGATCATCACAGAAGGATATCCATGACCAGGCTGCATTGCAAGCAGCCGGGCTTGTTAATGAGACGCCATCCCCGGTGGGCCATAGCTGTCAGATAAAGTGTTGTTGCCATCTGGCACTGTTTAGAGCCCTGCTTAGCCCAGTTCGAGGCCGCAGGGCCACCCAGGGCCACCCGGGGGCTTAAAATCCATTCTCTTCTGCTTCACGCTTGGGATTGTTTTGTCCTGACTGCCTCATCATCTTCTCCCTGTGGCTTTATGCTTTTATAAGTGCAAGGAATGGCTTGAGATGGCAATATATCACGCACGGCACATGAGCTGTGTTTCGCCTTGTTTTAAATTTTACACAGTCATGATAATTTATTACCGTTTCACTTTTTTATTGGAGTTTCATCATCATCATCATCATCATCATCACTTCTTCCCTCTCCAGCTCCATCTCCCTGCCATGACTCCATGCCCGTGTGCGCATGCGCGTCGCGCAGCGGACGCCATCTTGGAGTCAGAGTGGAGTCGGTCTGATATTTTCTGACGCCGTATGTTTTTCTTCAAAATAGCTGCTTTCTCACGTCGTTGGAGTCCGTCGACCGTGCGCGATCGGCGCCTTACGCGGCAGCGGTCATGATGAACTCCAGTGTCGACCTGTCCCGGAGGAATCCGCAGGAGGATTTCAAGCTGATAGAGAGGATAGGAAGCGGCACATACGGAGATGTGTACAAGGTAAAACTGCAGCAAGGGGAAGGGGTTGAGAGGAGTCCATTATCGGACGCAGTGGGCATCATTAGCTTGTGGCAACGTCAATACTCCTGCCTTTAGCACCAGTGTTGTCATTCCGTTAAATGGGTAAAATAGCGAACCCATGCGTGTTTCATAAAGCCCCCTTGTTTGTTTTAATTACCCAAACCCCACTTAAGCACTTACTTAAACTGCTATTCATGCTCCCTCCTCTATTTTCCGGACACATCGCCTGCAAAGCGGGCTCCTCACTTATGGTTTCAGGACTTTAGTTTTGTTTTGGCCTTATTCTCCGTCATGTGGACATTTGTGTTTACACCTGAGTTCTTTGGGAAAATATGCGGAGGTTTAACTAGAACGCACTGGAGTCACAAACTTTGCTAGTTTACGTCGGGGTTAAAGCCCTCGCTGCGGAACGTGGATGCGACTTGAGCTACATTTCCCACCCACTGGAGATTTAAACCACAAGTTAGGGGGGTTCGCTGTTTCCGATCATACCCCCCAGTTTGTTGCTGTTTTGAAAATCCAAAAGTGAGTAACTACCACCCGGGTGTAGAGCTAGAAACTAAAGCTAGCGGTCGTTTAGCGGCTAAGTTAGCTGTCCGAAAACGGACGCAGCGCTACTATTACGTGCTAGCACCGAGCTAGCTAACCTGGCTCTAGCTGTTTTGTGAGAACTCTTGCCACAAAACGACAACAGTCCGCGTTTTCCTCGCCGCAACCCTAAACCTAACGACCAATTCTGCGCCCCTGGATTCGGTTTCCATGCGAATGTTGCACAGCCGCCCGTATATTTGACCAATCGCATCCGCTCACGCTGACAATTGTGCTAAGACGCACAGGACCCGGGCTCAGCGACAAAACACCCCTTCGGCGCGTCTGGTCTCCAGAAATCACATTTTAATTCCAAAAAAACGCCTTCGTAACGGCTCCTGCAGAGCTGCCGGGCGGTTATCTTTTTACACCAATGTTTCCAAGGGCCTTCTGCCCGGATCGGACGCACTGGCATCCACAGGAAGAGTTCCTGACTTATTTTATTTATTTAATGAGCCTCTACCTAAACAACCACGTCATGCAGGCAGGCATCATGTGGAAACGCTGCAGGGCTGCTGCTGCTGCTGCTGCTGCTGCTGCGAAGCCCAAGCAATGCTGCCTTTTGCCTAAAAGCAAATGCAATCTTGCAGGATGGCAGATCCTGAGGCTGAGCTTTCAAACCCCCAAACCCAGGGATCTTTCCCATAACATCTGTAAACGACCAGAGAATTGCACAAACGGGATTTCATCGAAAGGCTGGAAGTTTTGCTCCACATCGGGTTCGGTTTCCCGGGAACCGACTCTTTTGTTTATGCTCGTTGCAATAAAGTGGGGGGGGGGGGAGGAAAATCTGATCTTCCCACAAACAGGAAGCTAATGTGCTTTCATGTCACCTTGTTGCCTCTGTGTTGGGAAGCAGTTGCATGACATGGCATTCCTGGAATTTGAACCCATATTGTGTTTTGTGATGTCGCTGGAGTTCCCACCCTCTACCTGGAACCTTCCTCGTGCAAATACACGCAATTTGAATTTCTAACATATTGCAATTTGCAATAACGAGAAACAAACCCTTTAGGAGGAGGCGATCATCCCGGAGGTAGACCATCCCGGTGGATTTCGGAAAACTTTTCCTCGCAGCGAGAACCGGTTCCGGGACGGCCGCTGTTTGTGTTGCAGTCGCTCTGTTGTGGTGTTGAATTTGAGCGCTATGTGGGGGAGAAACACTTCAAGCTGACTTGACACACTCAGTCCAGCGTGGAACGCTCTGTCCGAATCGCGGGGCTACAAGCGCCGCGAAGTGAATATGCGAAACATTTGAATTTCATTTTTTCGCAACACAAAGCTGCCATTGTCGGCCAAATACCCCGTTGCCTTTTTTTTTTTTTCACCCTCTCCTTTTTGGTAGGGGGCCCATCTTGCACGCCCCCTCGCTGGAGCTAATCTTGTTTCTAATTTTAAGCGGCGTATCTTGGTTTGTTGCGAAGGCCGGCAGCTAACTAACTTGTATGCTGGATCCGTCACACACCCATGGCACGTACAGTTGGCAAATACACCTTTTTTTTTTTTTTTAAACTGGCAAAACCCTCTTTTTTTCCTTTTTTTTTTTTTTTAATGCGGAAGGATTTAAAAGTAAAAACTTGACTTTGACAGCCGATGCTTCCATCAGCGCTGTGAAGCCTTGTTTTCATTTTCATAGCAACCGCAAGAATTTTTCTGGACATTTGGAGGCTAAAAGCCCAAAACCTCTGGATTATGGGATGCTTTTCAAAGCGTCAGGGTTCTCGGTAAACCTCACCGATGCCTATATTTGGTTCTGCCAAACAGGACAGGAATGTTTGAGCGGGAAACAAAAGTGTGAACCTGACCAGCTCGTTCCCCTCTGCGGTCAGCGTCAGGTACGCTGCTGTCCGGCTTAGATACGACCGACCAACACTTGGTTTGTCCCCGGTTATTAGAATTCACACAGAATCTGGAGGAAACACTCAGGGAAGTTGCATTAGAGTCCAAAAGGCTGGAGCGTTGATGTTTACCTTCCGCGAGGAGGACGGGATTAACGAGGATCTTAAAAGTAGCCGATCGCATCGGAGCGTCTTTTACTCGATCTGTCATCCTCAAACTGCAGCGCTCCCAGATAATCAATATTCAGTAACACATTGACTACGTGAAGCAAGAATATCAATGTTTTTTTTTTCCCTCTTCTTGTCCCAACATTACCTGCCTCCTGGAAGGTTGGTCGGATTGGAGCAGGAGGCCGGTCACAACCTGGTCATGGTGCTGGTTAGCTTATTCTTGCATCCCGTTGGTCAGGAGTCTTGGTCCAGCGCAGAAGCTCTGAACGCCCCTGTTATCCTGATGCAGCACCGAGGTCGCGCCGCTCCCGTTTGTCCTCATCGATATCATTTCCACAACAGCCTAGACGCTCCGTTCCCCATCGGACGTCTGCGTCCGACCGTGTCCTCCTTACGGGCAAACGGGGTCTCCTGTCAGCTTGGTTCGGTTTGGCGGTGACAAAAATAATCTGACCCCACACTCGTTCCAGCGCTTTCCCCGACCACGTCGATAACGAACCCACAACATAATCCGCGTTTTATTAATTCATATTTTAAAGGCCTACAGGACCGCTTCCCGTCTTCACCCTGGACGTGAGATTGGCGAAAGAAACCCATTCTGTAGATTTGAATCTCCGCGCAAAAAGCAAGCTGGCACTTTTCCGAGCAAACAGTTTGTAATAAATGGCCATTTATTTCAGAATCGCAATAATGACCAATCATGTGTTGATATCTAGCCCTAATACGAAACACCGGCTCCTTTTTTTTTTTTTTTTTTTCAGCCTTTTGGAAGCTCATATGTTGTTCCTCCTCCCTGAACCCCAATTCAGATTTTTGTAATATTCCTCTTTTTCGAGAGGAGGGTTGTGCTTGCGATCCATTTCCTTGGTTTGTCACCTTGATTGTGGTGCAATATAACTTATTGTACCGCCATTTATTTGGCCACAGACCCCCTTTTAAAACCCCTTCTCGCGTTCCCTGTTGAGTTGTTGCCGGTCCAGCTTCTGCTTTCACGGCCCGTCCCCCCGTCGGAAGCCCAAGAATGAACGTCTTTGTCGATGGAGGAGGACGAAAACCACCTTCAAGCACCCCTGGTGTAGATAGCAGAAGAATAATGTACTCGGTTACATAAAAAAAAAAAAAAATAACACATGGATACAGCATGGCTGTCCTCCAGCCAGGCCTCGTGTTTCGCGGCAGTGGTGGATCAAGAATGCCGAAGTCCTTGCTTCCTGTGTGTGTGTGTGTGTGTGTGTGTGTGTGTGTGTGTGTGCGCGCTCAGGTCCTATTGTTTCACACAGCTTCGACAGAGGAAGACGGTCGAGCAGAAGGCTGCCGCATGACACACACACACAACAACAAGACGGCCGTGTCGTCCCACATACACACACAAACACACAAACACACACACACACACACACACACACACCCGCACAGATGGTCTGCGGCGTCCCGAGCGAAGCCGGCCCACGACCATCCTGTTTTTGTCGTCGTTCCTCCAGTTGTTTGTTCACTCAAACGGGCTGCAGCACCTGACAGAAGTGTCGGCCGTCGCGGTGGAAATGGGTCGACTCAACATTCTGGGCCGGTTCCGATGCGACGAGTGACAGTCGGCCCGGTGGTCCACGCCCGTGGAGGAGAAACATTTCAGATACATTCTTTTCTCTCTACAAGTAACTTAAAATGGTAGAAGTTTCTTCTGAACAGGCTGCTGCATGGACATATTCTAAATAAACCCATGGCTCTGGCAGCGCACCTCAAACATTGAAGAGATATCTCCAAAATATCTAAATATGATACTCTTTTGTGATTTTGGTTGTTTTGATAATGATAATGAATATATATGTCGCGTTTTCTCCATAAATTGGAAGGGCTAAGAGCAGGACATCAGTAACTTATCCCACAGATTGCTGTATTCCGCCTGTCCTGCGCTAAGCGGCTCCATGGGTCCCCGGTGTTTTTGGACTGCTGGAGGAACCCTGAGGATCCCCACGCAGACACAGGGAGAACATGGAGACTCCACACCGAAAGGAACCCAACCGGGGACTTTCTAGCTGTGAGGCAGAAGCGCTAACCGCTGCGCCGCCGCGTTTAATGTTTGTTTCTGTGCGTTTTTAGCAAAGTCAGTTTCTGGTGTTGAAAAGAAGAACCAGGGAGCGATGCATCGGTTGACGCTCCGAATTGTCTGTGTGTGCAAACCAGAGAGTGATACGTACGTCTCAGTATCTGGTGCCGTGATTGATGAGTGATCTGGTCCAGGTTAAACCCCGCCCCCTCATTTAATGCCAGCTGTGGTCGGCTGTGGCGCTCCAGGACCTCGGTGCAGGACGAGCCGTATTGAGATACAAAATTGAACTCGTGCTTCTCGATATCACGTAATTCTTTTAAACCACGTAGCGCGGTCCCGATCTGTAGCCGGAGATTAACCCAGGTACTTGCTATTCGAGAGCAGGAGATGTGAGCGGCTGAAGCGCGCATTAGCTGAATTAGCAACTTTCAGCTACTGCACAACCATGATCACGTGTTACCTGTTGCCACAGCAGGAAGCTTGCAATGGATGATGCAGCACGTGTCTCCGAAGTGGCCGCACAACGTAGAGCGTATAGCATGCCAGGTGAAAACATTTGTCCCTCACACACACACACCGCTTCCTTGGGAGGTCTCCAAGTAGAAGCTTTGTATTTTCTGAATTTCAGGCGCAACGGCTGCCAATTCACTATTAGGTACCTCAACGTGCCTTTTAAATGGCACTATATTTACATTACATGACTTCCGACTCTTTCAGTAGTTGCCGTTACTCCTCAGCGTTGCGCCGCTAACTCGGCTGTTCACAGCAACTTGATGCCGGCGCGTCTGCCAGAGCGCCATCACGCCGCCGAGCCTGTTCTGTCGGTCTTGGCTCATTGTGGCCAAAGTGTCACGGTCTATTTTCGGACCTCACCAAAATAAGGGTTTCGATAGCAGCTCATTGTGCGGCAGGACGGCCGAGGACAGCCTGGAGCGAGTGCAATGGGGCGGGAAATGAAGCTTAATCCATCCGGCGAACACAGGTGGCTAAATATAAGAATGCGCATAATGTACCGCAGATATGTGAGGTGTGTGTACTGCTGTGCTAATAACTATCACTCATATATCAGATTGAGACATTCAGCCGTTCCCATCTGGACAATTCAAGGTCTTCAATGAACCTCCTGCATGTTTTTTGGACTTTGAGGAACCCCATGCAGACATGCTGAGAACATGGAGACTCCACACAGCAAAGCTCCCTGTGGGAATCCAACCAGCAACCTCATTGCTGAAGCGCTAACCGCTAACTGTACCACCTCTTAGAGGCAAATAATTATTGCTTACTCATCTGACTTGTTTTTTACGAAGACGAGTAATAAGAGTAGCAGTGGGTTGATATTATGCCTCGTTAATCCATTCATTTCCTGTTTTATCCAGTTTATATAGTGAGATTCCGACGAAATTATTGATTCACTGCACTTCTTTTAAGCTAGGAAACCCAATGGCTCCTCCGATGGGACAGATTTATGTTTGTGCCCAGACAGTGCTTTGTGCATTTTTGGGGGGGGGCGGGCAAAGGCATTTGAGGTGAAGCGTGTGTGTGTGTGTGCACATTTCAGGGTGTTTCACCAGAGTGAGTCAGTATGCAACCCTTCCCCTCACCTGTTTTCCCGGGCCGTTTTTGCAGTTGTCGTGTTTGCAGAGCCGTACTTTCGGCGGCCTTGTTTTAACAGCTGTTTGCGCGAATCCGGTGAAGAAGGTACGCGCAATTACATTTCTGTCAGGTCCTTTAATGGCGCTCCCTGAGGTATAAATGTTAGTTGGCTCACAAAGGAGGATCCTCCATTTTTCATGAAGAAGTTGTTGCTCCACTCTTGGCAAAGACGTTGGAGTTGTGCCACGGTGTGATGTAAGAAGGAGTAAATTCCTCGTAAGTAGGTAATAATGTTGTTACAGCTAAATACCGCGTTTTTTTGTTTGTTTTTTGTTTTTATTCCTCGGAAAGCCAGGGGAAGTACTGTTGCGACTTGATGCTTAACCCCTTAAAATCCCTCGCAAAATCTCGTCAGGGGAAATGGATAACCAGCTCCTGATGTAATTGCCCCCGGCTCGGTCCTCGTCTCCAGATTTATGCAACAGGGCAGCTTAATAGTGTCTGCTCCCGGATGGCGTGTTCAGGTTCAAGCCTCTCACAAATAAGGCTCCTGCTGGCCAAGCACATCGATCAATGAGTGGATTTGTTTAATTTTTCCTCAGTAACGTGTTAGCATGATGTCGGGCGTCGAGCCTCGTGTCCTTCTCAGCACTTTTTTTTTTAAATCAGCCGGAATATGTTTAAACTGTAAGCAACACCATGATGCGTTGGTTTGCGCCTCCATCTGGCAGCCAGAAGGTCCTTGGTTGGATTCCCCATTGGGCTCGCTGGAGACCCGACATTGGTCAGACGTGTAAATGAAGTTGAGCACACGATGCTAACAATGCTAATGCTAACTCTAGCCAGGGTTAGTGTTAGCATCGTTTAGAAGCTGGGTTTAGCGGCCCCATAGAAACATTTTCGGACCCGTGCAGAGAGGGGCAGGAACTATAAAAGCAAGTTTCTTGTCAACGAATGGGTTACGGGAAGATCTTATGGAGGTAACTTTTAACGTAAGAATAGATTGGCACCGCATCTCGCTGAAGTTAGAGAAGTAGGTGCAGCTTAGAGGCCGGGCCGCCTCAGAGAAATGGCAGCTCCCTCAGAGGGCCTTTGTTTGAGCCGTCGGCAAAACGAACTCCAGATCCCGTCCTGGGTGATCCACGCCACAGTTAGATAAGCAGGACTGGAAAGACGAGGCCGCGAACGTGACCTTCTGACCCGGAGTGACTGTCTGCGGCCGAAAAAGGGATCATGAACCCGACGCGAACTCTGACCTGATGCGCGCCGGTTCACCGGACCAGCTGGCCGCTGGCCGCCCGTCACGCCGGATTAACTGTAAATCATACAAGCCTCTTTGCGTCAGCGCCGCGCACGTGACGGGTATCAATTCCATTTGTGAAAGTGGGTTCGGGGCACATCGGAGGCTGTACGGGGACACGGCGTTAAAGTGACACAGCCATGTTTTTTTTCTGCAAGCAGACAAACATCTCAATTTGAAATGGTCGATCCGCACGTTTTCAAAGCAACACGCCGATTCATCTTTATTTTTTTTTTTATTTATCTGGCACCACGGTCAAGAAAACGTCGGGATCCCGGCGCTGATGATGGATGCGAGCAGCGAGCTGACTCATTTCCAGCTACGCTCCGGGAGAAATGTGGACGTCTTCGGCGAGCGCTTCTCATTAAATGAAACGTCTTTCATTCGCTAAGACCGATCTTAGCGAACGGTCCCGTGGCCTGAAAGCCGACGGCTGAAGTTGCTATGTTGCTCAATCTGATTTTTTTTCTTATTCTGCTTTCTCCTTCAGGCACTTTTTTTTTTTTTTTTTAATCAGTCTTTGACTTTTTACCATTTTCTTTTCACCTTATGGTCCAGGGGTTGTTTTTAAAAAATGACCGCACTATTGCTACGTGACCGCAGCCCCTCCTCCCTGTGCCGAAGTGTCCTTGAGCAAAAACTCGGCGTCTCTCCCGATCGGCGCCAATCGCCTCACGGGGCGGTTTCGGGTTCTGGAACCGGCGCCGGATCTGCAACGCCAAGAACCGGGGCTGTCGCTGGGGGAGAACTCGGAGAAGTGGCCGTCTTTGGTAACTTGGGATCAAAACTGACATCCCGTTGGTTACCCCAGATGGCTGGTTCCAGTCAGTTAGTCACAATGGCGTGCGGCTGTGTGTGTGTGTGTGTGTGAGGCAGTGTGTGTGTGTTGGCCAGATACAGTGGCATTGAGAGCAGTGAGTCATCTCTGGTGGGACTGAAGACGCTCTGTCTCTGCGTCTCCCGTCACGTTCACATCTCCCCTCCCTCCGTCCACGGCTTTGTTTTGGTGTCAGTTGTCATCCTCACAACGCGTCTCTTCTCCTGCAGCTAATCTCGCTCTCGAACCGACGAAGGTCTTTACAATCTGTTTTCTTTTTAGCTTATTGATTAAAATGACATTGTGTGTTTCTTTCTCTCCTCCCCCCCCCCCCCACTGATAAATCCCCACCGCCCCTGCTGGTGATAATGTTGAGTCATCGTATTGGAGAGTTAAAAAAATACGCACTCCGAAAAGATTTATTTTACGTATAACACAATATTCTTGCATGCACGTTTCCAGCAAAAACGCTCCGGTTAGCATCTGAGGAAGAGTCTTAGTTTTTGCTCAGACCGTCATGCATGCTAGAATGTGTTTTTTGTGTTATATGTATAATAAATCATCTTTTCTTTTTGGAGCATTTTTGGTGAGAGGACTTTTCCAAAAAGTCTTTTTTTTTTTTTTTGTTTTTTTTTTTTGGATCCAGCACCCATCCCCAACTGGGCAGCAAATGCGCATGTGTTTTTCTTTCCTAGTCATTATATCGTCCAATCCCTGTTTTAGGAACACTTCAAAATTCACATATCGAGTTTGATCAGAACCGGCAAGGCCAGTCGGCTTTTGTTCCCCGGCTCCGTAATGTATAACAAATTACTTAACAAGCCGAAAGTCGCGCTCCCGTCAAATCTTTCCACCTCAGCGGGTGGAGCATGCTGTAAAACGTCCCGATTTCTCAGCCCGCTGTTGGGTAAATACCCAAAGCTGCAGCCTGAATCAGGGCGGACGGAGGCCTGGAGGAGAAGCAGTGACACTGCATGATTAGGAAATGTAGGAAAAAGCTGTAGCATCGGAGATGAAATCCCTTAATTTGCCCATGTTGAGCATATCCATTACATTACATTACATTTGGCAGACGCTTTTATCCAAAGCGACTTACAATAGAGGACATAGGGACTGCAAATAACACTTGCAAATACAAGATACACAGGAAATATACAGAACAGTAAGCTTGGGTTAGTGAGTTGTTTTTTTTTTGTTGTTTTTTTTTGACAAAGACATACACAAACGTACACACACACACTGCATAGCCTAACTATGCCCACATGTTTCTATCATCAGGTCCAAATGATGGTCAAAATTATGAGACATTTAGTGGTTGGTTCCTTTGCCACAACCTGAAGGTAACCAGGAAATGACTAAAACTAACCGGTTTCAACTTACAGTTCTGAAATAAAAATAAAAAAAATATATATATATATATATATATATATATATATATGAAATATTAATTCATTTGTTTATCCTTTGTACTCTCACTGACCTCACGTCTGGATAAAATAGGGTCTCTAGACATGGAGACTTTTTGCTATATTTCAGTTTCTGTTTAGGAATTATTATATGTATAGTCTATAAGATAATGGCTTTGGATTACTGTTGTTTTTCCCCATATTGCCCAGGCAACGACAAAAGTTTATTTTCTTTAAATTCCCAAACTTTATTTACAACAAAACAAAGTTGCATGAAATTGAATTTCCGTGTTGTCGCCTCGACTCCCGTAAAAATGCCCGCTGCCGGTCAGCTATGGCAGCTACGCTCATAACTAATGCAAGGCTAGGCTACATTTAGCCCTCCGTAGCCGCTCGGCGCCACTTCCTTTATCAATCCCGGTAGCGGCGGCTGATAAGTGTGTCAGCTAACAGCTGCATCTCTTTCTTGAAGACGTCTGTCTCACACACGGCCCGCAGACGAGCTTCCAGAGGGAAAACACTCGAATCCCGACGGGGATGTCAAAGTGGCTCAGAGGGTCGCCGACAGAAAGCCCGTTTTTCGATTCCCGTCGGATCCAGTGTCAAAAAAGCCGCGAGCGGCGCCCTCCTTCCGTCGCACAACGGCCCCCATTCATCCTCTCCCGCCGCAGTGACTTTGCTCGCTCAGCCTCAGAGAAGCGAGCGATTCATAATCGCGCCTGAAAGGTCATCTTTTATTCACGAGTGTTTCATATAGAATTCCTCGGCCTCGATGGCCTCGCCTGTCCGTCCAAACATGGCCCGGGCTATTTATAGCGCGTCCACCTCCGCATCAACGTCGCTCTTCCGCTAACTTTTACCTGCTTTTCAAGAAAAAAGATGCTTAACTTTAGTCTAGATCAGGGGTCGGCAACCCGTAACACCCAAAGAGCCATTCGGACCCGGTTTCCGCGGAAAAGAAAACCCTGGGAGCCGCAATTACTTTTTGACGTCTAAAAATAAAAAAAAAAAAGGTACCACTGTATGTATTGCTTTTTATTACCTCCACACTTTGTATAAATAAGTGTGTCGTGTGTCGCTTCTGAAATTCACAAAGTATTACGGAGAAAATTAAATCTTATTTATGTAATGAACTCATTCTGAGCTTTGGGCTTTCAGAGCGTGAAGCAGAGCCTTGACCTGAATTTTAAAAAATAAATCGGGAAAAAAATCACTGTGTCAGTAAACAATAAAAAATAAATATTTGCAAAATATCTTCATAAATATCTATTTTTACCTGGTTTATGGGACTTCTGCTCCTGAACTTCTGCGCACAGCATCTGCAAATCGGGACTTTACCGGCTTCCGCGAGTGTGACGTTATTTTGAGCGGCGAAAAATAAGAAATATAATTGTATTCAGTATTTCAAGATCACAATAATCTTCCAACTTAGAACTAAAAACTAAAAAAAGGAATTAACACAAATGGAATATACTGGTCTAGAAGATCTAGATGCGCTTCTGCAAACCCTTTTATCGAGTGAAGACGCCTTCGCCAGCTAACTGTCTCCCTTCTTCCAGGCTTGTAACGTAAACACAGGAGAGCTGGCTGCTATCAAAGTCATCAAGCTGGAACCAGGTGAGATCGCACCCCTCTCCTTCCACTCTTTTTGTTTACATCGCCGTCACTCCAGCAAAATACCGCAACGCGCAAGTCTGCTTTTCGGACGTCATTCGGAGAACCTCCTCAGAAGCTCAGAGAAATGTGACCTCTTCGTTCCAGGAGAGGACTTTGCCGTCGTCCAGCAGGAGATAATAATGATGAAAGACTGTAAACACTCCAACATCGTGGCCTATTTCGGCAGTTATCTTCGGTAAGATTGCGTGTGTGTGTGTGTGTGTGTGTGTGTGTGTGTTGCATTCCATGCATCCCTGGATTTCAAGTGCGCAGTTCAGGATTTCCGAAGAAATCTGTGAAGCGTTTGCACAACGGGGCTGTTTTTCAAGGTCCGTCCAAAGCTGACGAGCCCAAGATTATGATGATGATAGTTATAATAAAAAAAAATAATAAGAAGAAGAAGAATGAAATCAGACACTTAACGTAGCCGGAGCTGTTATTTGCAGTTGTAATTTGCATGTCCGCTCACAACTACCCCAACTTTTTAGCACCGCTTGTCACTGTCTTCCTGCTCCCAAGTTTGCCTTTTTATTGTCTAAAGATAGATTTCAGCTCCCCAGAGGTTTTAAAAAGGACTCACGGACGCCTTTTTTATTTTTATGCTTTTTTCTGACGTCCACACCGCGCCGAAGCGGTGCATCACGGGACCACAACCCCACCCCCTCCTCCTCGGCCCGATCGCATCTCGACAGCGCCGTGACCGTAGCAAAGACGACAAAAGACGCAGGAATGCCCCCGTAGCCCCCCGGGGATCGTTGTTATTTTTTTTGGCTAATTGCATCTGCCGCGTTTTCTCAAACGGCCTTCTGTCTGCGCCGCCGCGGAGGAGAGCGTCAGAACAACAGGCCTCTTTATCTCGCGCTCAGCTCGCGTCGTTCGCGCCCCGACAATCAACAGCGGGGTCTGACCGGGCGCTGCCCTCTCCTCTTATTTTTTTTATTCATGTAAAATGTAAATATGACACTTGTGATCGATGTTAAATAAAACTTTGAAATGCAAAATAGAAAGCGCCGTAACCGCTTTTACAAATTGCGTGTTTTGTGCAGGAGAGACAAGTTGTGGATCAGTATGGAGTACTGCGGGGGCGGCTCACTGCAGGATATTTATCACGGTGAGAACAACAAATGTTTTTGTTTTTTTTTTGTTGTTTTAAGCCTTTTCTCCAGCTCTTTGATACTAACCGTATCTCCCCCTGGTTGCTTCCTTCTCCCGTCCACACGCTCCAGTAACCGGGCCTTTGTCGGAGTCGCAGATCGCCTACATGTCACGGGAGACCCTCCAGGTACCAAACACCGCCGGCCACAAAGGAATAAACGTCTCAGTAGTCACGACCTTCTTTCTGGCTTATCTCTGCAGTCGTTTCATATCCCATAATTTCTGGACTATTAAAATTCACATCTGAATATAAGCTGCACTGGCTAAAACTAACTACCGTAATTTCGACGATAAGCCGCGACTTTTCTCACGTAAACAACGATGCGGCTAATATATGGACTTTTTTGGGGGGGGGGCTAACGAGCCCGAGATAGCGATCAGCTAGCCGGTGCGGCTTATATTGAGGTGCGCTTAATAGTCCGGAAATTACGGTAGATAAATATGTGTACATATATATATATAACACGGCTGATGAAAAAGATTAATAATAAATAACACAGGGAAAAGTCCATCCATTTTCTGTTCCCACTTTGTCCTACTCCAGCTGATCGCTATCTTCGTCTTCCTCCTGTGCACTGAAACCAGAGACGTCAGAATCAGAAAAAACTTTATTTTTCACTGAAGGGAAATTATTGGGGAGCACATGGGGTAGCAGCATCAAATTGTGAGGGGAAAAAAAAAAAGAAAACGTCCTCTTCGGTGTCGAAATTGAACGGTTTCAGAATTTCACGGTCCTTTTTTCTTCGGTCCGATGCGACGAGGCTAAATATTTCGGCGGCATGAAGCTTGTTAGCCGCACCCAAAAAAATTCGTAAATTAGCCCCATCGTTGTTAAAGCTGCAGTGTCCAAAGCGTGTGGAAAAAAAACTAGCGGCTTAGACTCCGGATATTACGGTATTATTAAAACATTTTAGCTTCAAATCTCAAACATTATGGGTGAACTTGTGAGGAGCGAGCGGTGTTTTATTCGGGTAACGCGTGCTTTGTTTACGTCCGCACGCTCACATTTATCTTTCTTGTTATTATCTGTTTTTGTCATTTTTCTGAGTTATAATCATCCTCATCGTTTCACTGTCCGTGGACCCACACACACGCCGCTTCATCCAAATACTCCAATGAACGTCCGCCTCTGCGGCACCTGACGTTCACACATCGGAGGAAGCCTCGCTGAAATCCATGCGTTTTTGTGCCAATTTTTTTCAATTATTTTCTGCAGATTCAGCGAGTAGGTTTTTTCCTCGCGTTCGCAAAACTAAGCTTAGTCCCCTTCCAAGCTTCCCAGCGCCACAATAACATGTTGTCTTGGAGGAGGAGGATGCGGAAGTCTTCTTCAAATATTAGATAATTAGATAAAACGACTGCTTGCTCATCTTTTGCGACTCATGAATGTAAATTAGGCCTCGTCCTGGAGGTCGGGTGAAGGGCGTTTCAGGGTCACGGTCCGGACAGCTCGTCGGCGACGAAGAAGAGCGCCGTCTCAGCCGCTGACTGTGTGTTTGTGTGTCTGCAGGGCCTGTACTATCTACACAACAAGGGCAAGATGCACAGAGACATCAAGGTGAGCTCCGGAGAAGCTCCTCCAAGACGTCGGCGTCTGGGATGGGATTTTTATCATTTCATTTCTCGAGGATGTTTTTTTTTTTCGATTCGGCATGCTGGAAACTGTAGAGATATTACACGCTCCTCCAGGTTCTGCGTATTTGATCTTGCCGTTACACGCAAATTTACACATGAATCTCTTCATGGAAAACGATCAAATTGAAGAGCAGCGTGGGTTAACGTTTCGCGGTGACTTGCCCGGTGGCTAATGTTTCCGCGATTGTCTCCGGACAGGGAGCAAACATCCTCCTGACGGACTACGGCTACGTCAAACTAGGTGAGACGGGACGCTCAGCCTCCGCACTCATGCCTTTAACACCGCCTTCTATTGCGATTCATCGACTCCCTCTCGGTTCTTCTCCCCTCAGCCGACTTCGGCGTGTCGGCCCAGATCACGGCGACTCTGGCAAAGAGGAAGTCTTTCATCGGAACGCCGTACTGGTGAGTTTTCGGGTCGCACGCTTCCATCCCCTACGAAACTTCCGCCGTCGGCAGAGGAGCTTCCTGTTGCTTCACGTCTCCGGTGTGTTTTTGCGCCGGTTGCGCAAGACGTCGAGATGATGGAAGCCTTCCTGCCATTTCTGTTTCTAGTTTCTTTTCCTTTCTCTGCTGACACCTCCCCCGCCCCCTTCACCCCCTGCAGGATGGCGCCGGAGGTGGCGGCGGTGGAGAGAAAAGGCGGCTACAACCAGCTGTGCGACATCTGGGCCGTGGGCATCACCGCCATCGAGCTCGCCGAGCTACAGCCGCCCATGTTTGACCTGCATCCCATGAGGTGTGTGTGTGTGTGTGACTGACACTTAAGTGTTTACCTACCAGTAATGAGTTAAAAAACAAACAAAAAAAAAAAGCACGTAACGTGACGGATATTGAATTCCTCGCTTGAGATGAACGGAGGAGGCATTTTGTGTGTAATTGTGGCGAGGTGACTCAACATGATGATTCTTCTCGCTCCTCCGCAGGGCTCTGTTTTTAATGACCAAGAGTAATTTCCAGCCACCCAAATTGAAAGATAAGCCGAAGTGGTGAGTGACCCCGCGCTTTGTTATTTTTATGTCTCTCTCTATATTGTGCTTAAAAACTCACACTGAATTCATAAAACTGAATTTATTGCAGAAGTAAAAAGCGATTATTAGCTTTCTTTCTTTTTTTTTTATCCCCTCCTCCCCCTTTTGACTCCCTATCCCCACCTCTGCCTCTCAACAGGACGGACAACTTTCACCATTTCGTCAAATTAGCCCTGACTAAGAACCCCAAGAAGAGGCCCATGGCGGAGAAGCTGCTGCAGGTGAGCGGCGAAGCAGATCGCTCCTACACTCGCCCTGTTTTCCGAACACGAACGGACGATTCGTTTTCACAACGAGAAGCTTCCCGGTTGGCCTCAGATGGGGGGGGCTTTTCTGTGCGGAGTCTCCATGTTCTCCCCCCGGTGTTCTGCAGTTTCCTCTCGTAGTTCAAAAACACACAGAAGGTTCATCGGAGACCTCACATCAAGCTTGTCCAAAGTGCGGCCCGCGGGCCAATAGCAGCCCGTGTTCATATTTACACCGGCCCGGGCCTCTGTCATAAAATCAATAATATGCGGCCAAATGAAAAACATTGACATTGCTTAAGTAATGCAAGGATACATATGGCTCTCAATGTTTTCTGCTTTTGAATGCATAGTAAGCATTTGATAGAAAATAATACGTAATATTTCAAATTAGCCTAGTTATGTTTAACATTTCTGATTTTTTTTTTTTTCCTCATTTTATGTGGTATTCAAATTGAAAGAACAAGAATAAGAACAACTTTATTTATCCAGAAGGAAATTGTTGTGCCAGAGTTTCAAGTAAAACATAACAATAAGAAATAATAGTAGAAAATTGTATAAACAGCAAATTAAAAAAAAATAAAATAAAGAAAGGGGGGGGGTTGGGTAAAAAAGACAGCGGTTTGGGTAAAAAATTTAGATTTGTGTTCTGCGACATGAAAAGTATGCCATTTGGAAAAAAAACAAAAAAACAAAACCATGAAATATTTCATTTGCATTAAATGTTTACGGTTCAAAGAATGTCAGGTTGTCCCTCACACATTTTCACCTCAATATGGCCTTCTTTGCAAAATGTTTGTCCAGATGTGTGAGGGGGTAAATGCTAGCATGTCTTGCTAGCAACCACGACTGCAGGATAAGCAGCATAGATAACAAGAACCCATCCGTGTACACATCGTCATCTAAGTTCCCCCACGGCGTCGGCCGTCACGGTCTCAGATCCGACGTCCTGACGTGTTTCTCCTCCTCTTCCCGGCAGCATCCCTTCGTGTCCCAGCCTCTCAGCAGGACGCTGGCCATCGAGCTGCTGGAGCGATCCAAGAACCCCGACCACAGCAACTACAACGACTTCGACGACGACGACCCCGAGCCAGAGGTGACCTTTGACCTTCTCTGAGCTTGTGTGCTTTTTTTTTTTTTTTCTCCTTAAAAAAAAACTCGCTGACATCAGGGTGGCGATGCTCTTTTGTTGGATTGCTCTTCTCCGTTTCCTTCAATCGTCTGCTCCCGGTTCGCCCAGCTCCCTCCCCTCCGCCCTCGTCGCTCTTCACCCTCGTCGCGCTATTTTTTTTTTCCTCCCCGACTTTCCCTCCTCTCATTTCCTTGTCCTCTCCTCTCCATTCTCCACCCTCTGCCACATCCACAGTTTAAGTACAGGGGTCATTTCCTTCCCATAAGCCCCGGCGCTCGGCGGGCGCCCCGCTTCGCAGCTCGGAGGAAGGTACCCCATCGGGCCTGCAGCTTCTGCAGTGGTGTCCCCCCTCCTATTAACCATGTTTTTGTTTTGTTTTTTTCTCGAGCCGCAGAGATGTATGAATCGAAAGAGGGCTTCTGCTCGTTTTTGCCGATCAGTGTTTGCTTGTGTTGTCATGGAAACCGGCCTTTGCGCACGAGTCCTCTGAGGGTTTTTTTAGTTGCATGATTGGATTGAACTGCCTGTTTGCCGGGTATTTGCTGTGTATCCGACGCCGCCCCGCCCAAAACACTAACAGCTTAAGCATATTAAATATACAGTGGCCCCTTAAGATACGAGTTAGTATATATAAGAATTATTTAAAATACTAAGCGCGATTCGAGCAACTTTTATGTTTGAATCAAGAATAAGAACAACTTTATTTATCTCGGAGGAAATTGTTGTGCCAGAGTTACAAGAAAAATATAATAATGATAAATAATAGCAGAAAATAGTACGAATACGAGAGCAAGAAAAACAAAATTCGAAATTTGCGCGGAGCTCGCCATACGCTTCATGACGGCGCTGCATCTTAATAATCATCATGGGCCCTAAGAAAGCAGAACCCAGAAAGATGCTTTCTATGGAAATAAAGCACAAAGTAATAAAAACCTCAAGTAATAATGTCATTTTAAATGGGGAAAATTCATTTAAGATATGAAAAAATCAACATATGAACCAACTTCTGGAACAAATTAAATAAGTATCTTCAGGGACCAATGTATAACTCTATATTTCAATCTGATGTTGAGAAAAACAACAATTAGCATTAGCAGCTATGGGATTCAGCAGAATCAGCTGAAGAGGGCTACTACGCAAAAAGAAATGGCACAGATTGTCCAAAATCGCAGAATTCGTGCTGTCGTAGAAAAACAGCGGAGGCTCGCTCTTTTCCACGACCACAGAGAACAGAAAACTTCCTTCCAGTTCCGTGGCGTCGGCGAGATGTTAAAACCCCCGTCGAGACGGCTGCCAGAATGTGACACACCGTATTTTGCATCTAAACCCGAGTTCACGCGGGCAGACCGCACTTTGAAACATCTGTAAACGTCGGCGGCAGAGGAGATTATTCTGTTTCTAACAATAAACACACAATGTGCTGTGCAAAACGCCGGGATCAATTGAAAGCATGATCATTCCGGAAGCCGTCTCCACGCGCGTCAGGAGTTGCAGCCACTGAGCTGCGTCGCGCTCTTCGCCGTTGTTCCACATATGGCTTCAATCAGCTGATGCGCGTTTCGCCCACCGCGCCGCAGGCATGGTTCGGGGTCGCCGTGACGTCTATTGAATCCCTCGAGGATGTAAAGCGGGGGTGTCAAACTCAAATACACACTGGGCCAAAATTTAAAACTGAGACAGTCTCAAATTAATTGATATTTATTTAAAAAAACCTTCCTCCAGATATAACAATGAACGTTTTTATATGGACCCAAAAAGGTTTGCTTAAAGCCTGAATGTGGAACAAACCGAGCTTAATGCTGTACAATATATGCAACATCAAAATTCAAATACCAAAAAAAACCATCAATGGCATTCATTTCTAAAATAAAAATTAAATGAAAATCAAATGTCTCTTTTAATTTGCAGCCTTCTGAATTAAACCAGAATCAACAGTAATTTTTTTCCCACAGGCTAATAATCAATGTAAAATAATAATAAATATCCTTCGATGAACATGAAACCATTGGAGCCCATGTCTTGAAGTAGCAAGAAAAAGTGCATAAAATAACATTAATTTTAGCTCAGTTGGCTACACACTGATCTACTCTGATGCGTCCAAGCCAAAAACCTGTCCAGAAACCAGATATTCTGCCACCCAACTGTTCAGAAAACGCCTTTTTTACTCCTTTCTTTTCGCCGTTTTTCCAGAGGGTTCGCCAATATCAGCATAAGGTTGCTATGACTACTGTCAACAGAGGAGAGTGCGTTTATGGGTCATGTTGTAATTTTCACGCCAAAACACCAGAGGAGCATTCTGGGATTTGTAGTATTTGTAATACCGGTGGGCCGGCTCTAATAGTCACAGTAGTATCTTGGTATGGGATCGCGAGTTTGACACCTATGATGTAAAGGAAAAGAGCGCATGTGATTTAATTTGGGACGGTCGGCGATAACATTCGGATAAACCTGCGGTAGGTTCAAGAACTCGAAGCGAACCCGGTGGAAACCCGGGCACATTTGTCAGAAACATTCCCAAAGATCCGGAGGATATTGTGCCCTGCCGGGGCATTAATAACGTTGCTAGGCACGGGTTTGTGTTTTTTCGTTGCCTGCGTTGCTGTGTTTTGGTTTTCTGGTTGCGGGACTGCAGCTGGACGTTCAGCTGAGTCATCAAATCCTACTGAAAGGAAATAGCGGAAGGATTTTTTTTTTTTTTTTTTTTTCTACTGTAATCTCCACAAGTAGCACATAAAGCATGATACAGTGTATTTGACTTTTTTGTGTGTTGTTGTTTTGTTTTTCTTCCCCTCCTTTTTTTTTTTTTTTTTTTTTGAAGTCCCCGGTGTCCGTCCCTCATCGCATTCGTTCCACCAGCAGGAGCACCAGAGAAGGGAAAACACTATCAGAGATTAACTGTGAGTTCACACACACACACACATTTTTACTAAAATCTGACCGTTTTCCCGTTAACCGCCGCGTCCGCTCGTGTCTTCTGTCCGCAGTCGGCCAGGTGAAGTTCGACCCGCCGCTGAGGAAGGAGACGGAGCCCCACCACGAACCGGTGAGTCGCCGTCGCCGCTGGCCGTCGCCCCCCGGAAGCATGTGTGCGTCTCCGTCGCTGTCACCTTCACCGGCACCAGCATGGCCAGCCCTCACCGAATCACCGAAACAAACCCCCCCGAGCAAACTCCCCCCACCGCCCCCCCTTCCCGTCACCGCCGGTCCAGAAGCTCAGCCCGTCCACGTAGCTCACTCCTTTGGCGAGCTGGCGAGGATTTTTCTCAGCCTATCCGTATCTTTTTTCTTCTTTAAGTTGTAGATGGCTGAGAAGCCATGATTGCAGCGGTTGGGCATCAGATGCTTTATTTGGATATTATTTAAACGAGCACACAATGCTTCTGCGGCAGCTAACGGAGACTAGCGGAAAGCTATACGCGTGTGTGTGTGTGTGTGTGTGTCTGGTCTCGCCTTCCGGAAGAAAGGGGTCATTTAGATTAGAAGGCGTTTTCCAAAAGGAGGAGGAAAGGACGTCTTCCAGCTAAATTTACAAAAAGCCCCAGTTTTGCGACCCGGAGGAAAAGCAACGCTCATGTTTAAAAGCGACAGGGAGGTTTTCGGTCGACGGGAGCAGCCTGGTCTTATGTTCCTCAACCTGCTGCAGCTCAGCGGGCTCTACATCGTCCTCACTGCGGGATCACATAGACGCTCCTGCACAGATCTGCCAGATATTCAGTTTCCAGGAATAATCCAGAAGGATGCAATTTACCAGTTTGAGTGGCATCTCATCGGCCTCACAGAAGTCCCAATGCCCACGGAGTCTGACATTTCTCGCTGGACTTCCCGAGGACGCGTCGGTGTGTCCGAGCGCGGGTCCGACGCCCAATCGCAGCGTCTTTCACCCACTCGCTCGCCCAACCCTCTCCGTCCTTCCTTTGCACCTGCACTTTTTATTTTTACCATCCCCTTTTTCCCGTCAGCTCAGCCGAAAAAGAAAAAAAATCCCCCGCCTCTCCATCACGCAGGTCCTTGAGACGCCCCTCTCTCTCTCTCTCTCTTTCTCCGTCCTTCGGTTTTGACCCTCTCTTCTAAAGTAATGTAATAAAACATGATCCGTCGCCGACGACGACCGGCGCCCATCCGGCCGGCATTACGGTTCCCTGCAGTAACATTATAAGCTAGAATAGTGTGACAGATTATAGCATTACGAAACAAATCAGCCACACTTGCACTCTGTGGCACAAATAAACACCATTAAGTTGGGATAAAGTTGCAAGAGACAAGTAAATATGGCAAGTAGTAGATGGGCTGGACCGTCCCTCCACATATCTGCAGAATTAAAAGATAATCATCTAGAATACTGCAAATGCTCCGCATACTTGTTCCGGTGTTGATAAAAGGGTAAATGTGTTTTTTTTAAAAAGTGCAGCGCGGTCAGCACCTTCTGATTCTTGTCTCATCGTGGATTCTGGAGAAATCCTGCCAAAACAGCCGAACAAAAAAAAAAACAAATGTCCCACCAGTTGTGCAGCGAGTTCCCGGATAAAAGAATGGACGGACCGAAATTTTGTTTTTGTTTCCTGCAGCATGTTATTGATTGCTTTCTTTTTTTTTTTTTTTTTTTTTTCTCACGCAAAAACACACTTATCGAGTGATATCCAGGCGCGGGCCGAGCAGGTTCAAGCAGGTTGGAATGGGCGGAGAGACGTGTCAGGGGTACGACGAGATAGAAGATTATCAGCCAAAATGAAAGGAAAGGTCAACAAGACAGTGGTGAGACCACAATTACAACGACCAAAAGACAGGAGGCAGAGCTGGAGGTCGCGGAGATGAAGATGTGGAGGTTCTCTTTGGGAGCGACCAGGATGGAGAGGATCAGGAATGAGTCCATCAGATGGACGACACGTGGTAGATGTTTTGGAGAAGCCAGACTGAGATGGTTGGGTCACGTACAGAGGAGGGATGGTGAATATGTTGGTAGACGAATGCTGGAATTGGAGGTCTAAAGGAAGACCAAAGAAAAGATTACGGACGTGGTGTTAGCTGGTGTGAGAGAGGAGGATGCAAAGAACAGGGTTCAATGGAGAAGGTCTATTCGCTGTGGCGACCCCGGAAGGGAAAAGCCCAAAGGAAAAGAAGAAGAAGAAGAAGAAAACGAGGAGGTCGAACGCTCGCCGCAAAAGTGGCAAACAGAAATCAGCTAAACGTGTGACATTTGTCAAGACCAGGCTGCTTCGTGGGTGATTTAACCCCCTCCCTCCACTCCCTCCCGCAACCCCTCACATCAATAATCCAGTGTCCCTCCTCTGCTGCCGTGCCGTTCCAAAGAGTCCGTTTTGGACTCAGTTTTCCATGCGCCCCCCTCAACCCACCCAACCCACCCCCTCTCTGCTGCCATCTGTGTTCCCTGTTCCCTCCATCGTCCAGGTTAATGTATTAACTGAGGTCTCTCTCGCTCTGTCTTGCTGACCAGTGTGATTCTGAGCCCTATCTGGACTGTGTTGAGGAGCTCTACTATACCGCGAGATCTAATCTGGTAGTACTCTCTCGTCTCTCTCTTTCTCTCCATCTACTTCCAACGGGGCTTCGTTCCATTGACTTCTCACGTTTCCTCTAACCGCACACCTCCACCACTCGTCTGCCCCCCCCCCCCCCCCCTCGTCTTCGGCCTTTTTTTCTGGCCCTTTCGCTCCATGCTGCCTCGCTCCCTTCCTTCCTTTTTTTTTTTTTTTTTTAAATTTCGCCACTCGACGCCCCGCCGCTTTCATCCTCCCCTTTTTCTGGTTCATCCATCCGTTTGCTGCACATTTTCTTCTTCTTCTTCTTCTTCTTCTTCAAGCCTTGGCTTTTGCCTCACTCACTGTTGTCATTGTCATGGTGATAAAGAGTCTTTATGTTTTTTTTTTTTTTTTTTTGTCGGAACAGAACAATCAATCCAATCCACTTGCGAATCTTTTATTTTTCTGTGAGTTGCGATTCGGCGTTCCCCCTGCAGAGTTCCTCCCCGTAGGGCCGCTAGCGGCGCAGTGTCTTCACTCAAGGACACTTTGCACCATTACATAACCGCCCTTCGCCACCAAAGGAGGCACTTTTGACAACCAGAATTTTTCTTTTTTTTAAAAACACACACACGCCACCCGAGACTTCGCCCTGCAGGCCGTCTCTCCGACACGCCTCCACTTCATTACTCTATGACTATGGACGCAGTGCCATGCTTGTGCTTCATCTGCGTGCGTTCTGCGCGTTTTTCCCCTTCCTGCACGCCGCATCGCTGCATTATGTCATTATCTCCAGAAAAACAAAAACAAAAAAAATCCCCCAAGTGTTTTCTCGGACACAATGCCGCGCTCACATTGTGGCTTTACTCGGTGGTTGTTTGCTTCCATTCAGTAGAAGAACGGCCAAATCTCCACGCGTCGCTTCGCCCGAGAAGCAAACGAATTATCCAGCGTGTTTTCGAAACGCGGTGCTCTGTGTGTGTGTGTGTGTTTTCTAAGCTAAGGCTAACTTTTCTTCAAGCATAGCTGGAACTAATACGCGGGTCTCGCTAGAATTAATTCAATTATCCTTCTCATCGCGGCGCTTTTCTCCTCTTTGAAACTTTCTGGAAAAAAAAAGGTGCGTTCCTCCATCGAGACAGAAGAAGAGAAGGTGGACCGTATCTGACCGCCTTCTTCACCGAGGTTTTGTGTAGATAGTAATAGATTACAGTTGTGTGAAGCGTCCCTGGTGTGTGTGTGTGTGTGTGTGTGTGTGTGTGTGGCCTGTCTGTAATTGGTTTCAGATAAAACCCCATGTTAGCGCTTCAGGCATGTTCTTGTGTATAAAGCAGGATGGCGAGAGCTGGTTGCAGACACAGTGCAGGACTCGGGACAGGCGTGGACACCAGGTCTTGCAGACGCCGCTCACCAAACAGAAATTTACGAGAAAGTTACGCGCCGGATATTAAAAACTGGCAGCCCGACGGAGGTGAAAAACGCACCATTTTTTTTTTTTTTTTTGGTTTGTTTGAAATCCGGACGCCAGTTTTGCCGCGGCTCGGAACGACCGCACGTTTAAGGCCACAATGTGAACTCACCGACCCCAATCGACGCCGTCCGATAAAACGAGGTGTGTCCCCCCCCCCCCCCGATGCGCCTCACTCGGAGCAGAAGTCGCGCTCACGTCGCGGGATAAATCCGCGACGTAACTGCCCGCCCATGTTGACGTGAAGACGTGATAACACTTTAAAAAAAAAAAAAAAAAAAAAAACAAAGTTGTAAAGTAACTTGTCCGTCTTTCAGGACTTGCAGTTGGAGTACGGGCACGATTCGCCTTGTCTGCTGGGAGGAAACAAGTAAGTCCCGCCCTCGTGGAGTGTTTGTCCGTGCGTAGATCCTGGGTAGATGTGCTCGGGATGCAGAAGGTGCAGCAGAGATGTTCCCCGTTGTCTGAACCGCCCTAAAGGCTCCCGCTTCCCACTTGTTTTTGCAAACAGGAGCCTCCTCAAGTCTGTGGAAGAGGAGCTGCAGCAAAGGTGAGTCCCGCCGCGCTCCGGTCCCCGTCCCTAACCGCGCCCCCACACATCAGCCAATCATCGCTAACGCGGGACTAACGCGGGCCAATCACACGCGACTAACACGGCCGCCGTGACACCGGCCGGCGCCGGCCCCACGGCATTTTCAATTCTTTCCTTTTTTTTTTTTTTATTTTTAACTCTTCTATCTCGCACCTCGCTGCTGGCTTTGTCATCAGGAAACGGCTGTGCTTGATAGGTGCTTCCCACAGAGCATGGCTGAAACACACACACACACACACACACGGACAGTTTATGCTGCGGTAGGTGTCTTAAGCAATTATACCTGCAAATCTATGGAGCCCTTTTTCATTCTCCAAAGAGAGATCATCTCAACTGTTGTGCCTCTGTTTTATTTAGCCTGAAATAACTTTTCTCCAAATAAGAAAATGCAGATTTTACCCGTTAGAGCAGGGGTTGGCAACCTTTACCACTTTAAGATACATTTGGACCCGTTTCTCCGCATTAAAGAAAACACTGGGAGCTACAAAACAAATTTAAAGATGTAAAATGAATCAACAGTGTATAAGGTTATTTTTTTGCCTTCATGCTATGTATAAACAAAATATGTTGCTTTTTTTTTTTTTTTTTTTTTTTCAGCAAAATACTCAGTCTATTTGAGTCCCTCTTGTATTTATAAAAAAAAAAAAAAAAAAGATTCACTTAAATTAAACCAAAAATGGCGTCCTCTCTCTGTATGTTGCCATCATTTTACTGGCGCGTGCAGTCGCTTATTTAGAGCGACAAAAATATCTGAACAGGTTTTATTTAGATGTTACAAGATCGCCATAATTTTCAAATTTAAAATAACATTTAAAAAAAAAAATAATAAAATAAAATAAAATATATTTAAATTAATTGCCGACCCCTGACCTAGAGTCTCAAATGCAGCCACTCGATGATCTGGTCCAGGTCCAGATGTCCATCTAAGGCCTCGACGGGAGCGCAGAGATATTGTCCCGGGCCGCGGCAGGAATTTAAACCTTCTCTCCCGGCCGACCGGAGACATTCTTCGGTCATTGTTTTATTGTTCACGAGTCCACCGAGGCGAGGTGTCTGTAAAAAAAAAAAAAAAAAAAAAAAACACCGTCGGACGCCGCCCTCCTCCCCAAAAATGATAATCTAGTATCTGCCGTGGCCTCTGTTTGAGAACCTCCAGGCAAAGTTGTGATCATTTTAGGTAAGCGATTATTTTTAGAGCAGTCACAGTCAGGTCTGCAGCCGAGGACAAGGGGTCCCGGTTTGCGAAGGCCGGGGATTAAACATTAACCCCGCCGGGCCGAGACGGGCGTCTCAGCCGCGCGGGGGAATTCTGGGAAATGGGCCGTTTTTTTCCTCTTTGCTTTCAACCCGCTTGGACGTTTCTCCGTGCGTCACGTCATCGGTGGGCGGTCTGGACCGGCTTCACTCAGCTCTCCCTCCCCCCTTCTTCCTCCATCCTCTTCCTCCTCCTGTTGTCGTCCCCTGTCACCTTTGCTTGCCCCCCTTCCCCTCCACCCTTAATATCTCCCTCCTGTACCCCCCCTTACTGAAACCCTCTCCCACCCCTCCCCTTCTCCTATATCCCCCACCTCCTCTCCCAGGGGCCATGTGGCACACTTAGGGGATGATGAGGATGAGGATGATGATGGTGCAGATGATGATGAAACTCACACTCAGTAAGTCCCCTTCCCCTCCCAGCCTCCCAACACGGGAAGCCTCCCCCTCCTGGTCCCGCCGTCCTTCGAGGAAGGCGGCGCCGAGAGACGGGGGAGGAGGAAGGCTTCCCGCCCCGTGACGGTTTCATCCACGCATCCGCTGCGCAGCGCACCCCCTCCATCGCACCACACGTGCCAGCCGTGTTTGTGTGTGTGTTTTCCCAGCTTGTGTGTTCTCCGTGCCGTCACTAGCATCCTGTGTGAGGTTTAGCATTTACTAACCATAACCCTAACCCACCCATCCCGGAAAAAAAAGGAGGCTGGTTTGTATCGTCGAGGTTTTTCATTTCACGGCAGGCCCGGTGACGGCGTCATGGCTTCTGTCCTCGGCTTCATTCCCGCCGTGTTCAGTCTCGTGGCGTGAACAGTGAGATCCCGGTGTGTTCGGATCTGGATTCACGACACTGGCGTCTTATTTGCTGTTTTCTTGGTCTTTGCCTCCCCCACCTGTACTGCCATCTGTTTGCCTCTTGTGCGTGTGTGTGTGTGTGTGTGTGTGTGTGTGTGTGTGTGTGTGTGTGTGTAAACAATCACTTTTAAAACCCCACGGCACAATTCAAGTATGGGACGGGCACAGACGGCCCTGAACAGCTGAGTCCAGGCTCAATTTTTCTCCTGGAAGAAGAGTCCACTTTGCCCTGAGTTGTGTCTTACAGGAAGAATACTAACAATGTTTATTCCATAATAATGGGAATAATCACATGGACAGCTGATTAAACTCTTGCAAATATTGTCATAGATACGCCATCTTTTAGTTAGCGAATCTCCATAATTGTTAAAGTAGTGTGGTAGTAAAAACAAATGCTCAGCATTAGGATATTTGGCAGATAACCCTAATATTTGCATTAGAAAATCCTTCATAAACCGATGGAAACAAACTCCATGAAAGGCCATGTTAGCTCGCTAAAGGCATGCTAGCAAAGAGATAAAAGTTCTTAAATCCCTTATAAAGCGATAGATACAAACTTCCCGGAAGGCCATGGTGCTAGCTATAAAGGCCATGTTAGCTTGTGAACTTTGTATCCACTCCACAAAAGGTCTTGTTAGCTAACTAGCGTTAGCTAGAGTTTGTATCCGTATGTTTGTAAAGGATTTAAAAAGAATAATCTCCCGTTTCCTTGCATGTAATTTGTATCCATGCAAGCCCATGTTAGCTAGATAATCGCACCTTAGCAAGGAGCAAATTGTTTTTAAATCCTTTCTAAACATGGATGCAAACACCAGGCAAGGCACTGTTAGCTAGTTAGCATAGGCTACAGTTTATATCCATCTGTTTATAAAGGATTTCCTGGCATGTGTTTGGATCACCCCAAAATGGCGGGAACCCATTTTGGGTAAAAACCCAAAAGGGATTCAAGCAAACTGGACGGAGATACACGCTAACTCTACGTATCTGTGCCGCGTGGCTAAACGGACATGCTACAAACAGTGAATGAGAGAAAAGTTTAAATGTAAAATGTCCTTCAAAGTTCACTCACAAGTGTCTGCAGTGGCGTCTGGATTCGTCCGTCGTAACAAACGCACTTTCCAGGCCGCTGGCGGGGCAACTTCCTGTGTTTAATTGAGACTAAACTCCCCCGTCTGAACTGTTTACCTGGTCAGAGGGAGGAATAAACGCTCGTACGAAGCAGGAAACAACCTCACACACACACACACACACACACACACACAACAATGTCCAACTTTCTTTGAAAAAACTCCAGCATCTTGTAGGCCGGCAGTGAAGTGTGTGCGCGCGAGTGTTTGTGTGTGTGTGTGTGTGTGTTCTTGAAGCGCTTTGAGTCCAGATGCCAAACACAACACACACCCCTCCCTGGTGTGTATCCAGCTCCATACCTGTTCTTTGCTCCGTTCGTTTTCTCCTCCCATCTTCACGCCGTAGATCCACTGCACGGGTTGGATTTGTGGTGTGGAGCTTCTCCGAGAAGGTCACCTGTCAAAACAGCGCGACTCATTTCTACCGAGCTTCCTGTGTTTGCGCCGTCCTCCCCCCCTTTCTTCTGGAATGTTCATACCTGGAGTTTTGTCAGTTATTAACAACCGACTCTGCACACATGCAGAATTGCGAGGCGAGGTGGGGGAAATCTTTTTTTTTTTTTTTTGCCTTCCCAAATTGCGCTCTTGCGCACAAATTGTACGCAAGAAGCTTCAAATAGAAGCCGGCCTTGAAAACATTGGGTTTGATCACCGGCACCATCAATTCTTAAAAGATCTTCTCCCCCCGCTTCTTTCCCTTTATAATCACAAGTGTTGTATTTAGTACGTAGTGAATAACAACAACTTCCGAGGCGTCGGTTTTCTATGTCCGCCTCTGTCGGCGTCGGGCTGTGGCTAAAGTTGTCGGCACGGCGCAACGCAAAATTGTACATCTCAAGAAGGACAAGATATATGTGAAGAAATATATTTCATTAAATGTCATAGAAGTCTTTCTGGTCCCTAGGAATCAGAGTACATCATATTTGAATTGCAGGAGTTCCTCGGCTTACGTTGGAATTTCTACGGCGTGACATAATGCTAATATTGGACATAAGCACCTATGCTAACACGGTGGATATACTTCTTATCGTCAAGACAGTTGCACGACTTGTACCAATGCTCATCGATGTTTCGCCCTCCTCCTCCCCCCGAGCATTTTACTATATCTAATTTCACTTTCCTTTTCTTCAAAGCATTGATATCAGAAGACTAACCCAGGCTTGGGACCCATAGTGAAGGGCAAAAAAAAAAAACACAAACAAAATTACAACTGGCAAATGTACCATAATTTCTGGACTATTGAGCGCACCCGAATATAAGCCGCACTGGCTAAAAATAAATAAATACAACTGTACAAATGTAGGCCACACTTGTGTATAAGCCACAGGTGTCCACATTATAACATGAGATATTTACATACAAGCATTTTTTTTTTTAACTTCTAATTAAATACATACTGGTAACATCCGCAAATACATACTGGAAATGTTTTTGTTTTTTTTTCTAAATAGTGCCTGTAACCAAGCTGATGAAAAAGATAAATAATAAATAAAATGATATATGAATTATAAAAAAATAACACAAGAAAAAGTCCATCCAGCTATCTCGGTCTTCCTCCTGTGCACTCAAGCTAATAAAGTCGTCCTTTTTTTAGTTTCTGAATTGAACGGCCTCAGAATTTCATTGTAATATCATGAGTCCGATGTGACAAGGATAAATGTTTTGGCGACATGAAGCTTGTTAGCCCCAAAAAATCCATAAATTAGCCGCATCACAGTTTAAGCCGTAGTGTTCAAAGCTTGTGGAAAAAGTAGCGGCTTATAATCCAGAAACCCTTCTCGTCAACTGGTTCCAAAAAGTCAATTATGGGATAGCATGTAACAAGAAACGCCGTAGATGGAAGACGTCATAAAGCGAGGACTCACTGGACTTAAAATCCTTCTGTTCTTCAGAACAAACGGCCCTCGTAGCCGACCTCGTAGCCACAGCGGCGACCCGAGCATTCTCGCCGTTCTAACGTTGTCGCCGGCGTTCAACGCGTGTTTCAATTTTAAATCACTCAAAAGTCTCAGTACCCCTTCCCTCCCCCTTTTCTTCTCATTCCATAGTAAAATGAGCACCATCATGAGGCCAAAGGTCCCGCCCCCGCTGCCCCCCAAGGTAAGGATTACCCTCCCACTTCACCTCCAACATTTAAACCGGCGAATCGATTACGGGGTTTATTGATCATCGGTTTGAATGTGATCTGTGACGTCGCCGCGAGGACGTCCAACGGCAGCAGTCGAACTCTCTGCCAGCATTCGTGTCCTCATTTAACTCGGGCGTCATTAAATGATGATTTTGTCCCGAACCCATGACCGATCTCTGATAAATTCCTGGGAATCGATGATCGTGAACGAACAAAGCACGGCTTTTTTGAGCAAAGTTGTCCCCTGAATTCCAAGCTGAGGGCAAAATAACCCAACTGCATGCACAGTCCCACACACATTTACTATTTTCCCTTAAACAGACACTTTTTAGTTATTGCTTTTAGCAATTATAGCAATTGCTATTGCTGAAGATTTAATTGAAAAGTATGCCTCTAAAATTAAAAAAAAAAGGAATAATGTTCTCTTTTTTTGCACTTTTTATTTATTGTTTTCTGAATTAGCCCTAAGTGGGGAAAGGGCGATTTGCTCTGTTTGCACCTTTTTGCATTTAATTTAATCTTGTTTGCCTTAATCGGAAATAAATATTTAAAACTATAAAATGAAAATAAATATGTAAAAAATATTTCCCCGGGACTACTTTTATTCATGGTGCAAGAGCTGTCGATGATACAAGTGTTTAAAAAGTTTCCCGCATCGAAAATTGACAGTAAATATCGTTGAATCCAAGTGAGAATGTTGACACCTGGCAGCTCGGAAATAAGACACAAGCTCCGTGACCTCATTGAATTTCACTTGACCTAAATTTCGCAGCATTATCCAAATGACGGCCGACGTTTTCGTGGTTTCGACCAATTTTTCATTTTGAAGTCAAATCCAGCCCTGAAACTTTACATATCTGTTTTAACACGAGTTCCGCCGATGACTCTTCCTCTTCCCCTCCCAGCCCAAATCCATCTGCTCGCAGCAGGCGAAGCAGGACGACGGCCAGTCGCACAGCGAGGACGACGCCAGCGGGACCATCAAGCGCTGCCCGGCCCCGGGGACCCCCAGCCCGGCCAAGCCGGCCTCCAACGTCCCCCCGCGGCCCCCGCCGCCGAAGCTGCCGCCCCACCGCCGCAGTAGCCTAGGTAACGAGACCACCGGGTGCACGGACGTGGAACACTCTGCCCCAGAGGATGATGGGAGCTTTAGGCATTTCTGGGAGTGGCTCCACACGCCTCACACAGAGGAGGAGCTGGAGGAGGCGTGGGAGGTGCTGAAGGAGGTGAAAGAGGAGCAGGAGAAAGAGGAGGAGGAAGAGAGTAAGAGCAGCCGATTGGTAGATCGCTAGTGTCCGCAGACCCTGTCGTCCCCCTCAGATGGTTGTCTGGTCTCCTGTTAGTCGGCCCCCTGTAGCCTCACTTGATTTATCTGTTCCATAAGCCCATTAATACTAGCGCTTCTTACTGATCTGTCTCCGGCTCCCTCTGTCCGTCAGCTCCTGCTCAGGATGATTTCTGTCTTTTTTTTTTTTACCAGAAAAAAAAAAAAATGTCACCGCAGGTCCGTCCGCCTTTAAAAAAAAAAAACAACCATCAGCTGACCCGTGCGTGGGTGAAGCAGCTGCAGCCCCTCGAGAACTTCAGTTCTTTTCTTTTTTCCGAACTGACCAAAATGACACATAGAGATATTCCGAGACATGAATTTCATACAGTGAGCGCCTTTTTGAGACAAACTGTTGTTTGGATTTAAACAAATGTAAACATTATCTGGACCTTGGCAACGATTGGCAAGATGTTAGCGTTAGCATCGGTATTCCGGAAAACAATGAGCAGAAACGCATCAGAGGAAAATGAGGATCGAATCCTTCGTCGCTCCGGATTTATTGGAGTTGATGTGCGTCCGATGACGGCAGTGTCGGATTCTTCAATCCCGCGGCCGCCTCCGTCCCGCATCCGTAAATCCGGCGCCGTCCGTCTCGCCGCGGGGGCCTCCTGATCCACGTCGATGTTGAAACAGACCGAATATCCTCGAAACGAAAGTGTTACAACATCGGGAAAACCCTGGATCGAAGTCAGCCGAGGAGGAGTGTTTGGACCGTTTTTTTTTTTAAATTTTCTCTCTAGCCTGCTCCCTTCTCCCCTTCTCCCCGCCATCCCTCCATCCCTCCCCGCTCCCCGGCTCCATCCAGACTCCATCGCGTTCTCCTCGTTGTCACCCGTTCTGCATGAGCTCCCCTAAAATCCTGCCTATACTTGCTCCTCGCACACCTGTAATCCCCCTCCCCCGCCCTGGCTATCACTCAAACGTGTGTGTTGTTGTTGTTGTTGTCGTCGTGTTTGCCGCAGGTAACGGGCTGAGCTCGTCACACAACGGAGAGCGGGACAGTCCTGCAGACAGACAGTCCACCATGCCACCTAGTGTCCCCATACGGAAGGACAAAAAGGATACTCCGGTAGGCGACTCAATAGGGGTCTTCAAGGCAATCGGGTTCCTCCGTAAATGCCGATTTAAAAAGCGTGGGTTCTTGGAACGTTGAAGTCCACCCGCTGGAGATGTTCGTCTTTTCAAACCTTTTCAAATCTTTTCAGGCGGCTCAGCGGTGAGTTTTCTGAAGGTTCAGTGGAGACCTCTCAATTGTAAATGAGAGCATGAATGTTTTTATGTCGACATGCCGAGTGCGAGGGTGATTGGTTGTGTGTGTGCGTGATTGACGGGTCCGGGTTGAACCCCGCTTCTTGACCAATCACCAGCGGGTGGGCTCCAGCTGACCTTTGACCCCGAGTGCAGGATCAGCAGGAGAGTTAATGAATGAATTTCCTTTTGTCCTTCGTCATCTGTGACTCTGTGTGTGTGTGTGTGTGTGTGTGTGTGTGTTTGTGTGTGTGTGTGTTTCTGCGTCTGTCGTTCTGTCTAGAAGCCCCTCAGCAACGGTCTGCCGCCGACACCCAAAGTCCATGTGAGTAAACCTCTCCTCCTCCTTTTGCTCTCATTTCATCACATCGCAACGTAAACAATCAGTTTAAATCTCAGGAATGACAATATCATAATGATATGAAAAAAAAAACTGAATTTTTCTTGAACTCGACCAACTTGAGCATTTCATGATCCAGAAAAACATCAGAATGATTTAAATGTCAGCGGAATATAAGAATTCGCAAGATGTCACCTGTAAACGAACCAAGTGTAGAAAGAGAGGGTTCAATGTAACAAAAGCGATGTGAAATATCCTGCCGATAAATATCAATATGAAAATATATATATTTTCTGCTTCTTCTCTCCGGTGTCCAGATGGGTGCCTGCTTCTCCAAGGTGTTCAACGGCTGCCCGCTGAAGATCCACTGCGCCACGTCCTGGATCAACCCCGACACCAGAGGTGAGCGACCAGACGCTGGATGGGACCGGCATCAATTTACACTTTTTCTATAAAATGCTTCTTTTTTTTTTGTGTGTGTGTGTGTGTTTCAGACCAGTACTTGATATTTGGGGCCGAAGAGGGAATTTACACGTTAAACCTGAATGAGCTGCACGAGACAACGATGGAGCAGGTGACACCTGGCGACCTTGACACAACAATAAAACCTCGACTTACGAGGGCATCGATTTTTCGAGATTCTCGCCGTCGCGGTCGCTTTTTTTTTTCTTTTTCTGTTTTTGTTTCGTGATCCGAGCCCAGTTAAGAGTGAGCAGAATGAGCATTTGACACCCACGTGTCGGCCGCTGTCCATCAATAGGTGTTTAAAGACATAAATTGCCTTTTCAAAGCAAATTCACTTCATAAAATCAGTTTGTTTCTTTGCATTCTTTTTGAATTTTTTATACGGTATTTACTATTTGTAAAGTACATTTTTCTTATTTAAAAACATGGAACAAATGAGGCCAGAACAGACTCATTGCGTTCCAGTTCATTTTAAAGGGGACTACAGTGTACCCTTGTTTTTCGCAGGGGTTTTGTTCCAAAAAGAACCCGTGATAGGCAAAATCCGTGAAGTAGAAACCTTTTTTTTTTTTTTTTTTTTACAATTATAATACAATTAAATAGTCTATTATACATTGAAAAGAAAGAACAAACCATTTTACAGGCTCAATCATTTGTTTCACAAGTAAAAGTACTGTACTTTAGAAATGTTTTTTTCAACAAATAACTTCTTTACTGTCAAATAATAATTTTAATCATCCATGTGAACAGAAGGCTTCAAATTGCGGAGATTAGCTCCGCCCACCGCGACCCGAGTAATTGGATTTAATGGGAGAAAATTAAAAATGATTATGAAAAAAGTACAAAGTACAGTTGTGGACAGTTTCAACCCTTTTTGCAACCTTGTTTAAACTTCTTGCTGTCGTCGTCCTTATGTTTTTTTCCTCATTCTTTGTGGAACAAACGGAAGATTCATTAATTCCGTAACGCCGACCGACAGCCGCATAGCTTTTAGCTTCCCTTAGCATGTCCAGAAGTTTAACTTTATCTGCGATAGATAGCATCTTCCTGCCGCAGGTGCTTTTGTCGCTCCAGAGCGTTTTGTCAACATTATGGGTTTTAGAGAAACTCGAAATTGCAAGAGAATTTGCACGTACGTCATGTAAATTTAGCAAGCTGTTTTACGTACGTGTGCATATTAAACTGCAACGTTATTGACGCACAGGTAGAGAAGAAGCGGAGTGACTTTTTAGCCAATCAGAATGCAGAACACAATGCACCATGCAAATCCGTGAAGTAGCGAAAAGTAAAGTAAACCGCGTTATAGCCAGGGATCACTGTATATAATTTTAGTTTTGAGCTCCATCACAGAACAAATTAAACTCAAAAGTCGAGGTATTACTGGAAGTGTTTTTTTTTTTTGTTTGTTTATTTTTTATTAAAGCTTTATTTCTAATTCCCCCCTGTCCTGTGTGTGCGGACAGCTCTTCCCCCGGCGCTGCACCTGGCTGTACGTCATGAACAACTGCCTCCTCTCCGTCTCCGGTGAGGCCCCCGTCTCAGGCTTACGCCTCAGCTGGACGCCCGGCCGGCCACCGGCTGTAAATGATCAAACTCCCCTAACCGTCCCCTCTGTCCGGCTGCAGGAAAGGCCTCGCAGCTGTACTCCCACAGCCTGAGCGGTCTGTTTGAACAGGCCCGGCAGCTGCAGAAGTTACCGGTAGCCATTCCCACACACAAACTGCCCGATAAGATGATTCCCAGGTGACGGCTCCACGCTTCCCTCGCCCTCCTCCGTGATAAAATATGTGTCTGTTATCAGCTGCCAGCAACATCTGCTGTCAATATTTGATTATCCGCTAAGTTACTTGTTTTATTATTGTCAAACCAAGCCGCTTTTTATTTGATGCATGAATTTGACATCAATTTTCCTCTGCTCTACAGGAAGTTCGCCGTGTCCAATAAAATTCCAGACACCAAAGGTTGCCAAAAGTGCTGCGTAGGCGAGTATTTTAATTACCTGTAAACGTTTTATCTTAATTTCTTTTGTAACTTATAAGAGGGGCCGCCGCTCTTAAAGGTCAGTATAATTTTTCAGGAATCTCAGTCAGCTTTTTGCACCGCTTACTCCTCTGCACCACTTTTTTTTTTTTATTCTATTTTAATTTTTAGTTGTTTTTTTATTTTACTTCAACTTTATTTTTTATTATTATTCTATATTTTATATTATTTTTATTTTTATTTTTTTATAACAAACTCAAATGTTTACTCAATGAACTGAAACTGTTATGAAAAAATTTAGACACTGATATTTTTTTTTTAAACAGCCCACAACCACTTTCTCTTCATTTTCTGTAAACTAATTCAAATATTGCTCATTTCTCTTGATGCTTTCATGTAAAATAGAATGTGCAGTATTCCCAGTGAATGGAAATAAAAATATTAGAAGGATTTTGAGCTTTACCCACATTTTTAATAACACCGCTATTATTTTGAACACAACTTTATATATATATATTCTATATTTCTGATTCTGAATACTGTTGTCCCGCAGTGCGCAACCCGTACACCGGCCACAAGTACCTGTGTGGAGCCTTCCAGTCCAGCGTCATGCTGTTGGAGTGGGTGGAGTCCATGCAGAGGTTCATGCTCATAAAGGTCAGTAAATCCGTCCCTTCCCGGCATCAGCTGACTTGAACCAGTGTCTGCGGTTGCCTCTGGTTTTTTTTGTCCAAATGTGCTTTTAACATACCTCATCTGACTGATTTGAAAAGACTTTCCTGTGGAACCAGGCAGCTGCCATTAGCCGTTAGCTACTGTTAGCATTGGTGCTATTCCCGCAATACAAACGATATTTTAAGCAAATCGGAACCCCCTTTTTTTTTTTTTTTTTTTCGCCCGACAGAACATCGACTTCCCTTTGCCGTGTCCCCTGGAGGTGTTCGAGATGCTGGTGGTCCCGGAGCAGACCTACCCCTTGATCTGCGTCGCCGTCAGCAAAGGCACCGAGCTCAACCAGGTGGTCAGGTTCGGCACCGTCAACCCCAACTCCACGTCCTCCTGGTTCACGGAAGCAGGTGAGACCGCGAGCGTCGAGAAAGACGCCGAGCCGCGGATACTCGGCCTGTCGGACGTTTTTACTGCGGTGTGCTCAAAGTCAGGGCCGGCGGCCTTTTCCTGCCCGCAGACACTCCACAGACGTGCGTGATCCACGTGACGCAGTTAGAGAGAGACACCATCCTGGTCTGCCTGGACCGTGAGTAAACACAGAAGCGCAAAAGTAGACGCTGACCGACCCGGGTTTCACTTCCTCCTTCTCTTTCTCCCAGGATGTATAAAGATAGTGAACCTCCAGGGCAGGTTGAAATCCAGCAGGAAGTTATCGGCAGAGCTCACCTTCAACTTCCAGATAGAATCCATAGGTAAAACAGCCTTCCGGTTGCGGCCGTTTAATCTGGAATGGGATGGAGATCCGTGATTGTGATTATCCCTCGTCTCCGCAGTTTGTCTCCAAGATAGCGTGTTGGCCTTCTGGAGGCACGGGATGCAGGGCCGGAGCTTCAAGACCAACGAGGTGAGGACGCGCTCATACTGACTCTCGCCAGTAAAACGGTTCGTTAACAAATGAGCTGAAACGTCAGCATTTGTGCAGGTCAAAGTGTGAAAAGTCCCGCTGCGCCGATTTAACATACAGTAATACCTTGACGCACCACTTGAAATTGCTCCGCGACTGAGCTCGTAGCTCAATTAGCTCGTATATCTAATTACATTTATTCTATTTATCCGTTTCAGCTTCTGTTGGGTGTGTTTTTTTTAATAAGAAAAATTTTACTTAATATTAGATTTCATAACCGCTACATGTACAATATTTTTTCATACTCTTGTGCACTCCTTATCTTTCACTCGGTACTTAAGACCTTAACACACTTTATAGTTTTCACTTGTTGCTTAAGAAACATTACAGTTTATTTGTATTTTTTATTCTCCTTTTTTTTCCCCCCCTTTTTTTTTAACTGTTTATACAATTTTCTACTATTATTTATTATTGTTATATTTTTCTTGTAACTCTGGCGCAACAATTTCCTTCGGGATAAATAAAGTTGTTCTTATTCTTATAGATATCAAATAATGTATAAAGAATAATAGTAGAGCATCTCCCATCCAGCCTGAGAAGGATAGGTAGTAGACGATGGATGGATGGATGGATGGATGGATGGATGGATGGATGGATGGATGGATGGATGGATGGATGGATGGATGGATGGATGGATGGATGGATGGATGGATGGATGGATGGATGGATGGATGGATGGATGGATGGATGGATGGATGGATGGATGGATGGATGGATGGATGGATGGATGGAATAGTAAGTCATAGTAAAAGAGATAAACTAGTTTTTATTAAGCGTATTTAAGTTCAAATAGGAGATGGGACCTCATCAGGGATCAGTTCTGAGCCCCTTCTTGTACTCAGTGACAGATGAGGTTAGACAGGAATCTCCTCGGACCCTGATGTTTGCGGATGACATTGTGATCTGTAGTGAGAGCAGGGAGAAGGTGGAGTTACGCTCTGGAAAGGAGAGGAATGAAGGTGAGTCGCAGCAAGATAGGACATGTGTGTGTGTGAATAAGAGGTACCCGGGTGGAACGGTGAGGCTACAGGGAGTGGAGACCAAGAAGTCGGAGGAGTTCAGGTACTTGGAGTCAACAGTCCAGAGTATGGAGAGCGTGGAAAAGAGGTGACGAGACTACTAGCCAGAATAAGAACAACTTTATTTATCCCGAAGGAAATTGTTGTGCCGGAATTACAAGAAAAATAAAACAATAATATAATAGTAGAAAATTGTATAAACATTAAAAAAAAAGGGGGAGAATAAGAAATACAAATAAATTATAAAGTGTGTTAAGTACCGAGTGAAAGATAAGGAGTGCACAAGAGAATGACAAAATATTGTACATGTAGCTGTTATGAAATAAATGAAAGGAAAGGTGGCCAAGATAATTCTAGCACAGCAAAAATAAGCATGTTCGAAATGAGAGAAGCTATGATGCAAACTAAACGTTCACCGTTCATTGTTTCCTCCGATAAATAACGTGGACGTTTCTGCTTTTCCCGTCCACCAGATCACCCAGGAGATCTCAGACAACACGCGCATCTTCAGACTACTGGGTTCAGACAGGTGAGAACGCAAACACGCCGATCCAAGTCTACACACACACACACACACACACACACATATCAGGCGATAACATCCTGTTTGGTGTCTTCTCGCTGAAGACGTGCCGACCGTAGGGATCCGAGTGAGAGCGGGATCTCGCTGCCCAGGTACAGCCGCCTCTCTTCTGTGGTGGGAGTCTTGAGTTGGGCTTTGGCCTGTCGGAGAGGAAAAGCAGGAGGAGGGACGGCCGGGATTCTAACGCGTGACCACGCAGACGCCAAAATGATCCCTCCGGTGTGTTTTGAGCTCGGGAAAAACAATGTTTTCGCCTTAAAGGAGTAAAAATAAATGGGCTAAAAGTCAATCGGGTGCTAAAAACGCCGAGCACTTTCATGCGACCTGGAGCATTTGAGCGTCTGCCAAGTCACAGTCCTGTTTTTTTTTTTTTTTTGTGTTTGTTTGTTTTTTACCGGGGTTTCTCTCAGGGGAAAGCAAAGGGAAAGCAGTTTTTTTTTTTTTTTTTTCCCCCCTCGAGAACGACGTTCGGTGTGTGTGATGGCAAATTCCGCCGATGGATCCGTGTGGACGCGGCGGCTGTGCGATGAGATTTCTGGTGGGAGTTAAGAATGCACTCCTGGACGTTTCCTCTTCTCTTGGTAAACCTTTTCTCTCGCCGGATCTTTCCGACATCGGATGGACACGTCACATGGGATATAAATATCTTTTGCATCAGATTATTATCATCACGCATGCACAGGCACAAGCGACCAGATGCGCTTTAGCATCTAACCAGATGTGCAAAACAGCAGCAGGTGCAGATATGATAGATAAATGAATAGTATGTGCACGTTGTTTTTTTATGTCAGTAATTTTCAGATAAAGTGCTGTGATTATATTACACAGATGGACATGTGAACTAAAGAAGACCAACATTTTTTGCGCCACAGACCGGTTTGATATATTATTTTCACCTTTAAGGTGTGGCTGATAAATACACATTAATATATAAATCGTCCCATATTTTTCTTTCAAAAGGCAGTGTGCTTGGTCTCTTTAAGTGACGAAGCATTTTTGAAGGAGAACCGGTCGCCGCAAATAATGCAGAGCGGGCTTGGTGCGTTGGAATCACCTGCCGCAATAAATCCATATTTTAAGTGTTTCCCGTTAAATGCAGCTTTCTTTTTCTTAGTGGTCATTGACTCTTCTTCTGTCTCTTCACTCGGCATTTCCCCCTTTGCAAATAAACTTTCCAAAGACGTTTTTTTTTTACTTATTTTGCTAGCTCGTGGGTTTAATATTAGCATTAGTGGATTAAGACAAGCATCTTGACATGCATTAGGAGTGAGTCATAGACTGATGTAACGGAGAGAATTCAAAATAAAGCATTGTTTACACTCAGATAATAAATAAGATTGAAATAATTTAAGTAATTTAATCTAAACGGTCGGCCACCCGGGGGTCAGGGACCGCTGTAGACGACTACAGACAGGAATGATGGACATGTTCAAGTAGAAATGTGCAGATTTTAAGTTATTCTTTGCAAAAATACAGTCCAAATGGAGGTTAAATAGTACATAAATAAATATGGCGATGAGCTGCCTGGGGTTAGTGAACCGGTGTGTGCAGGACAGTCCAGTAGTGGCGTGCCAGTGGAGCTCAGTCCTCCATCGGGGTCAGCGAGAGTTCAGTAAGTTACGAAAAGAAGATTTCAACAAGAATGACCCGGATGACTGAGAACATGAGTTGTTGAATATCAACAAAAGGTAAATCCATGTTTCCGTGGTGCCCGTGGAGTCCTTGGAAACCACCTGGACGCTGATTTCTGACTCGGTGGTTTCGACGGGAGGAGTAACCGCACTCTGGGTTTCCTTCAGGATTCACAGCGGAAACAAAATCCCCGCCGCTCCGACCCAACCCTGCGTTTTTTTTTTTTTTTGCATTTCAGGGTGGTGGTGCTGGAGAGCCGGCCGACGGACAACCCCACGGCCCACAGCAACCTCTACATCCTGGCAGGCCATGAGAACAGCTACTGAGACACACACACACACACACACTCTTTCACACTCACACACTTGTGCGTGCTCAAAACACACCCTCTTAAAAACAGCCTACCACTAAAGCGAAACAAGAGGCGTGAGCAAAACCGGGAGAGACGCTCGCCCACGAACCCCCTCCATGTGCCTCCCTGGCTCCGCCCCCTTCCCCCTAGCTCCGCCCCCTCCGCCCCGCACACCGGCCACGCCACATCCAGCACGGGAGTCTTGACGTCAACACTACTTCTACTACTAGTTGTACACATACTACTACTGCTACTAGCGCTAGAGCCTCACAGAAGAGCCATCTTGCACAGAGAACGTTTCTTCTCCATCGTCCGCTCCTCCGTCACCTCCTCCCCCCCTTTTTTTTTTTCCCTTTTTTTTTTTTTAAAACTCCATCTTTATTTATTGTGGCATGATGTAACTTTAACCACCAGGATGGCTTTTCCTGTTTTTATGTTTTTTTTTTTGTTTGTTTGTTTTTTTTAAAAGAGACTGAAGAAAACAAAAACAAAAAAATCTTTGCCACCTCCGCTAGCTTTCCAATTCCAATTAGCCGTCACTACAACCACACAAGTGCTTAATTGACCTCTATTTAATTGTTGTAAATATAAATGTAGTATTTTTGACAGATATGAACACTAAAAAAAAAAAAAACAGAAGCTCTGGTCGTGTAGTTAGGTGTGCGTGTGTGAGAGCGTGTGTGTGTGTGTGTGTGTGTGTGTGAGTGTGTGTGCGTGTGTGTGTGTGTGCGTGGTCGCTCCACACAGCCGTGGAGATAGACAGGCGCACCCTGGTGTCTCCTCAGGTGGACGTTCAAGAGAACGCGCTGAGAACAGCTTGGAACCGAGCGAAGACGGGACGCAGCACTGAGCGCTGCTTTTCTCCCCGCATGCGTAGCTTTTCCCGGTGGAAGGTCATCTTAAGTTCTTCTCAAAATCATCCTTTTCATTTTTTTTTTTTTTTTTTTTTTTTTTGTATTTTTACACTGTTCTAATCAAGACGTTTCTTTTTGTGTGTTTGTTTTTATTTCTTCTTTCCTTTTTTCCTTTTTTTTTTTATTGAACCACTGGTGTTTAAAATTTGCACAAAGAAAAAAGGTATTTGTTAAACAAATGTGATGTCATAATATATGACCGTGTGTGTGTGTGTGTGTGTGAGTGCGTGCGTGTGCATGGAATGGGAAGCGTGAGGATTTGAAAGAGCGCGAGCGAATGGAAACACTAGAGGGACTCGAGTTCACGCAGAAAAGTTGAATTTCCACCGACGGTTTATTTCAAAGGTACAAAACATTAGCAACCGCGGGCCCCCTAGTGGCCAACACCGGAACTGCAGCTCACCCCCACCACATTTAATCCTAACTCACACACACACACACACACCTTTGAAATACAACACTTTTAAAATCATTACCCGTTTTTCTCTCGAGGAACCCAAAGAAAACCGGACGTGACTTTCAGGAACCGTGTCCAGAGTCACTTCCACTAGTTTTGTTGCGGGGGGGTTTACCAGCATGTGGGACTAAATGAAAGCTCCGGCCATCGCTAACAATTAGCATTCCTTCAGAAATGACTTGCCCTTGATCGCAGAAAGTACTTGAGTGAGTTTTAAAGTCTTAATATATTTGTTGTTTCCAGAGCTTTTGTTTATTGTTTTCCTCCGTCGCCGTGGAGAAAGCAAACAATGGAAGAAAGAGTGTATTTATTGATTATCAGGACTCGATTGGAACGGCCAGGAAGCGACCCAGTCCCCTCCCCCTTCCCCACTTCGGCCGGGTGCTGCTCTGAGCGTCAGCCTCCGAGACGCCTCGTGTTTTTATTTTTACCTCTGCGCAGGTCTGAACGCTTCCAACTCGTTTCAACCCGTATCGTCGGACCTTTTTTTATTTTATTTTTATCCCTCGTCCGTCCTACAGATCTCACCGCGTGCATGTTTGCGCCACACGAGCGCGTGCAAGCGGGTCAGCCTGCTAGCAAATCTTAGCGAAAGGTTCTTGCAATAAATGCATTTATTTATAATCATTTAAAAGCCACCAGCTTTGATTCACGTAGACACGAGCGGCGAGTTAATGAGTATGAATCAAAAAGGTTCACGGGATCGTCTGCACGAGCACGAACGTGACGCCGCATTATTTTACAATTTTCCGCCATATTTTGGCTGATGTGTAAACACTAGAGCCCGGCTGTGTCTGAAGTTTTAGAATTGGCGCAGATATTTCAGGGAGAAGCATCACGTTTGAAGGTTCCGGGTCGGCCTGAGCGTTAGCATTGGCCATTAGCGTTTGTTTGCTTGTTAAAGAAACTCCCCGACCGCGACGCCAGCGGCCATTATCCATCTGGCGTGGTGTGTAACGGACACCTCCAACGGGCTTTTCCACGTGGCGAAGTCGTCGTCACGCGTTCCTCCGTGCAGCCTTGCGTACTTCAGGGGAAGTCGTCTCTGGCCCAGGAGGCTGAGAGCATCACCATCTCACCTGTGCTTTGTTTTTGTTTATTTTTCATTTTTGCATTTTATTTAAAGCTAATTTAATCGGTTGCCGCACGCTACGATGCTAAAACTGTGGCTGCGGCAGCTCCGTAGTAACTGGAGTCTGAGGTTAGCATTTTAGCGACTGTTTTTTTTTTTTTGTTTTTTTTTTTTAATTGTATTAAATTAAGCTTGAAATTTGCCACGTTTATTTTTTTAAATCCCTGAAAGTAAAGTCAGATGAACGACTTCCAAAACGCACCAAGTCCAATCATAGTTGTGAAAGATTTCTTCTACTTTTCATGCAGCGTCGCTATCGCTAGGCGATAGCGTTCCCTTGCTCGCCATAAGCATTTTTAAAATAAATAAAAAGCGGCAGATGCTGCAGAGAGCTTTCTAAGGCCTCAGACTTTCGGTGCGAGAACTCTGACGAATCCCGTTATTTGTGCTCTTGGAGGTGAAAGGGGGTCAGACTGAGCCGATCAGCTGACGTCTGCAGAAATCACACGAGCCGATAAAGAAACGCAGCTGAAGAATGAATCCATTAAAACGCGCGATCGGAATCGGCGGTGAAATTCCATCACCCCGTTTGGATTACCCCGCTAGCCAGCCGCCTCTTTCTGCAATGGCAGTTACTCCAAAAATTAGCGCCGGCTAATGCTAATACCGCTGAACCGGCTCACAACAACACACACTTTAACCTCCACTAGCTTTACGGGAAATTTGTTTGTTTGTTTGTTTTTTCCGGATGAAAAGCCAACCGCAGACCGAGTTTAGCCACGCCTCCTTTGCTCACCGTTGACCCCGGAGGAACGCGGAGGTACCGCCAGACCTCTTCCCGATGGCTTCGGGCACTTAACAAATTGTCCCTTCGAGCTAAAACGTAATCGGCGCCGGAGTTTCAGGTTGTGTCCGCCCGTCCGTGAGTCGACGGGGTCTCCACGTTGTGTGCGTTCGGGGTCATGACGACGCTAGGCGTGCCAAGGATAATGCATAGCCTCACAACAAGCCATGAAGCCTAATGCGTCTCACCCGTTACGATTCAACTTTTTTCTTTTTTTTTTTTTTTTTTGGTTCGTCACGAAAGTAATCACACATTCCTCGAGGTCGTGAATTTTTTTTTTTTTTTTTTTTTCATTTTTAATCACATCACGTGTTTGAGTATAATGCCAAAAGGTTAATAAATTGGTTAATATATGTCCGGGTGTCAACACTTAACTGTTATTTTTAAAAAAATCATGTCTGTCCTCTGAGTGATGTCAAAAAACTCAAGACATTCCACCGAAACCCGACGCTCTTATTTCGGGTTCGAGTCGTTTACCGGTTTGATTTCAATTTTTTTTTTTTTTTTTTTGCCCCCCAATCGAGTTGTTTGTCGCCTCTGCATTTCCCGACCTCCGCCGGAGAAATAAATCCCTCGCTCGCAGAACTAGATGACCTTAGATCTCGAACCGGCGAGCTGAAAAAAAAAAAAAACGCCAAATCCTTGTTTTAATCCAGGTCTCCTCCCCTCAGACGCTCTTTTCTGTCGCCGCCGCATCACATCGCCGTTGTCTATTTTTTCTTTTTGTTGTTGTTGTTTTTCACGATGCAATGCACACGTTACGATATGTACATAGTGTAAAATAAAAAATGGGTTTGTTTTACATACTGTATAATTGCCTATATTTTGTTTCAGAAGTGTAACAGATTTATGAGATGAAAGGTTAACACATTAAAAAGGAGGAAGTGAACCCGCGGACGTGTGTGCTCCTTTTTGCGTGGACGTCGGGGATCTCAAGGTTAAAAACGTCTTCTCGGATTTGAGGGATAAGGAGTTGAGCTCAACCGGAGAGGAAGGATTCTGGGAAAGGATTCTCAAAGCAAACCTTTATTGAGCTTCCAGTTTTCCATCGCAGCGCGCGTGTTTTAGACTTTTGAGCTCAGACGCTTCCGGCGAGCAGCGGCGGCGGCGGCGGAGCGCGGACGACGCCGTCACTCGAAGAAACCGTGACGGGAAGAGCCGCCGTTGAATTTGCGCAGGTTTGATTCGGAGGGAACAGAAAGCACAGGGTCAGCAATTTACAAAAAAGAAAACACAGCTGTCGGTGTTCACGAGGAGATTTTTTACAGGGATTTTGGATTCTCGCTTGATGTTTTCTAACCGTCCGCTCCCGACGTGTTCAGTCTCTCAGCTTCGCCTCGTCAGAAGGCCGGAACTGGCGCGGGATTTTATCCACGTCGAGTTTAAAATCGGCGAAAAAAAGAAAAGCAGGGAGGGAATCAACCCGAGCTGAATGAGCAATTGCAATATGTTTGCTATGCTGTGCGTTCGCAGGGTGGAGGATTCGCCGCAGCACCGGGGTTAAACGTCACCGCCTCCGGGTCGGACGGCGCCCTCATACCGCCGTGCCGCGGTTCAGCTCCAGGTGCACCAGCTTGGGGGTTTTGGCGGCGTCGTGGTCGCCGTTGTTCTGGGCGTCTTGGGTTTTCTCGCCTCCCTTGTCTTTCTTGTCGTCGCCGCCCCTGTCGGACACGAGAGTCAGGTTACCCTCCCTCGGACTCCGTCGTCGTAGCCGAACAAACTTACTTCTTCTTGAAAAGTTTCTTGAAGGAGCTCCGGAAGCCTCCTTTGTCCTTCCTGCTCCTCTCGCTGAAGGCGCTGTGGTTATTGTCCTCCGTCCCGCCCCTCCACTTTGACTCCTCCCCCCACGGCTGCATCCCGGGGTCCTGATAAAAGATCAACACCGGCGTATTGCACGTATATCTCAGTTTTATTCGGTTAAAACAGCCTTCGATGAAAGCCGCAAGCGGACTTTGCAGTCCCAAGATGCGTTTGGCCTGGATTTGTTTGGGTTTGAAGAAACCGGAGGCTCCGTTTGGACTCTCGGGACTTAATTTCAGGGAATCCAGGTCACTCGGATTCGTGGAGCGCGGATTCGGAGCGGCAGGACGCCTCCGTGCCCGTTTATGAGCCAATCACCGCCAAGTATCAAGCAATACCGACTTTGGAAGTATGTCCTACAAAGAAGTTCCGTAACGTAGCCTAAGGTACGCCGACCTCGCGCCGTCCCGCTGCGGAAACCCACCATGCCGAGCAGCCCGTGAAGCTCGTCCGCCTGCTTGTCGCCGTCCGCTCGGTTCCCGAGGGGGCTGTGGAGTTTCCGAGACGGGGTCACGCAGCCTCTGCTCCCCCTGCTGCCCTGGCGTTCCAGCTTGGTGTGGCTGCCCAGACCGGCCCGCTGCTCCGACAGGTGACCGCCGTCCAGGCCGGACACGGTGCTGTCCATCTGTAGGCCGTTCAGCGACTGCGTGGCAGAGGAGACGTGGGTATTTTCCCGACGGCCGCTCTTCTTTTTTTTTTTTTTTCCCGAAGACAAGCTCACCTTGCTTTTGCGCTGGGTCACCTGTAAGGGGCGGTGCTGATTGCGGCGCATCAGCACCGCCTCGTCCGGGGACGCGCACCCTCGGTTGGGCAGTTTGCCGTAGCCGTTCCCGTGACCGCCGTTGCTGAAAATGTCGCAGCTGGTGGACACGTTGGTCACCAGGGCGTGGTGCGGCGCCATGGGGGCTTTGGGGCACTTGACGAAGGCGATGTCGATGGACGAGTCGGACGAAGCCGTGGAGCAGCGGTCGAACATGGAGATGTCGTGAAGGGACGACCTGTCCTCCTCGTACATGCTCTCCATCCCCGGGGGGTCCGGAGGCAGGAGGAACTCCCCGAGGGCGTCGGCCAGAGCGGAGCCCGGCTGGCCTTGGTGGAAGTCGGCGGGCCTCGCGGACGGGTGGTGCTGGCAGGACACGGACCTCTCGGACGCCTCGCTCTCCGGGATGCTGCTGAGACCTGAAAGCCAAAAGCGGGTCGACTCAGGAAATGCGGCGAGCGTCGTGTCGACGGGTCGAACGCCCAACCGCTGTCCGTCCTCTGAGAGACGCATCCGAGCGACGCGTCCGCATGTGAACTTTGACCTCAGACCCCCCCTTCTCAATGACCCCTTTGCATGAATCGGACCTTTCTGCGCCCGCAGACCTGCTGCCTTATGGTTCCGTGAGTCCAAGTCGGGCCCGAAGAAAGGGAACTGCGGCTGCCACTCCGTGCCGTAACAGCCGTCCTGCTCCTGGTCCCGATCCCAGTCCTGGTACCGGTGGGACTGGATCTGCTCCAGGAGACGCTGCTTGCTACGTTTCACCTGGTTGGCGTGTTCTCTGCGGAGGGCGAACCACCCGTGAGGACCAAGTCGGGTTATTGATCTGCCGATCGGCTCCTGAGCGGAGAGTAGAAAGCGCACTCACAGCATGGCGCCGCCGCCGTGGGGATAAGGAGAGCCGAGGTTGTTGGTCGGAATCCCGCCGTCCGTCCTCAACAGCTGCTTCATGGTCGACCTGCCGGGGTCACATGACGCGGTTAACGCGATGTTCGGCCGTCGTTTCGGAAACCCGGGCCTCCTCCGCACCTCCTCAGCTCCTTGCGGTTGTGGAGCAGCAGCTCCTGGTTGTGCTGGAGGAGGTGGTGGTACTGGGTGGAGAAGGTCCGGAACTGCTGGATGCACACCAGCAGCAGGTAGTAGTCCGGGTGATCGGCGTCCGTCTGCCTCAGCAAGCCCTGCACACACACACACACACACACACACCGCGTCATTATATTTCTGTGTGTCTGTGTGTGTGTGTGTGTGTGTGTGTGTGTCTTACCTGCAGCAGCAGCATGTACTCTGGGATCCTCTGAACCGGTTGGAGGAGCAGCGTGGAGAGGGACAGTCTGTTGGACTCGTCGCCCACGATGTCCAGCTGGGGACGCGGCCAATGAGGTGAGAGGATGGAGGAGCGGGTCGACCAATCAGGACGGAGGGACAAAAGTTAGCATGAGTTAGCATGACCAGCATTTTGTTTTGCATGATTCCACAAGTTCTAGAATCCCAGTGATGTTGAGCTTCTAGAATTGAACGGGATGGAGTAATATTTTCGTTCGCGTCCAGAGTTACGGGGCTGCCGGAGCCTTTCTTCACTGTGATTGGTTGAGGGACGGGGTTCACCCTGGATTGGTCACAGGGCCACAATAGGCGACGTACAACTATTCACCCACTCATTCACACATGATATTTAAACATGCAAACATTCATTCACTCATTGGCATCATTTAAAAGACATACGACCATTCACTCCTTCACACGTCTCGTATAAATACAACCGTTCACCCTCTCATTCCCGCTTCTTATTGAGACTTTCAACCGTTCATCCTCTCATTCACATGTCACATAAAGACGTACAACCATTCACTCTTCATATAGAGACAAAGAGCCATTCATCCTCGCATTCATGTCTTATGAAGACGTACAAACATTCACTCACTCACTTATATGAATTTAGACCATTCCTCCTGTCATTCACGCGTCTTGTAGACATTCAACCCATCACCCGTCATGAAAACATACCAGCATTCACCCTCTCATTCATAGACAGACAGCTATTCGTGTCAAATAAAGACATACAAAAATTAATTCATTCATAAAGACAGAACATTCACCCTCTCATTCTCATGTCAGATGGACGTCCCACCAGTCATGCATTCATTCATTCATTCATGCATCTTGTTGACCTACAAACAATTATTGATGTCATATAAAGACACGAAAACATTCACTCACTCGTTCACATGACTTTAGGCATTCGACCATTCGCCCTTTCATTCACGCGTCCTGTATGACTTTGAGCCCCTGCGTGTTTTTTACCTCCAGGAAGGGCGACGTCTTCATGGTGGAGGCGAGCATGGTGACGACCGCCAGGCAGTCCGGGAGCTCCTTCAGGTAGGAAACGTAGAAGTCCAAGAAGTCACTCTGGAAAGGAGAGCGGAGGGTGGAGGTTGGGCGCGACAGCAGAATGAAAAGCGGATCCGGATCCAGAGTCGGGGCGTTTCCCGGATTGAGCCTCCATCACATCATAACTCGGGTCCAGACGAGGATCCGGACGGGGTCGCCTGCGTTGATTTCCACGCGATCCCGGGCAGAAGGGGGGAGTCCGGGAACCACCCCTGGGTTCTCCGTAGGAGCTGTTTCCTGCTCACCTGCCTCCGTCCAACCCTCTTCCCATCCATGAACCTCCTCTCTGGTCGTCCTCTAGACCCGCGGCTCCGAAGCTCTATCATCCTTACGCTGCGGCGCCGAGTGGCTCAGGAAAATACACTCTAAGTACACGGCTCAAAAAAATAAAGGGAACACTTAAAAAACACATCCTAGATCTAAATGAATGAAATATTCTTATGAAATATTTTGCTCTTTACACAGTTGAATGTGCTGACAACAAAATCACACAAAAATGATCAATGGAAATCAATTGTATCAACCCATGGAGGTCTAGATTAGGAATCGCACTCAAAATTAAAGTGTAAAAACAAACTCCAGGCTGATCCAACTTTGATGTAATGTCCTTAAAACAAGTCAAAATGAATCTGTGTTGCTTCCTGAGTGGACACTATGATTTCACACAAGTGTGATTGACTTGGAGTTACATTGTGTTGTTCAAGTGTTCCCTTTATTTTTTTGAGCAGCATATTTAATTCAAGTGTATTTTATTGGCTTTAGTCTCTTTTTTTAATTTTGGTTCTACATTGGAAAATAATTTTAATTATTGTGTCTTGAAATCTTAAAATAATATTAAATGATAAATAAATAAATAAATAAATATTAAAATAAAATCATATTTATTATTTTTAGATGCTCAAAATAAACGTCACGCTCGCGAAAGCCGGTATATCTGCCGAAACGCCATCAATTTGTCGAAACTCTCAACCCCAGGTTGCCGAAATATGGAGAAATAGCGACATGTGAGCAGCTTTTCTCCACCATGAACGACATTAAGAACAAACGCCGCTCACAGACGGCAGCTTCCAGGCTGTGTAAAGATGAAAATGACTTTGTGTAGCCCATTAACCAGGTAAAATAAATATTTATGAAGATATGTTGCAAATATTTATTTCTTATTGTTTACTGATATAGTGCTTTTTTCCCAATTTATTTTTAAAATTCAGGTCAAGGCTAGGCTACACGCTCTGAAAGCCCAAAGCTCAAAATGTTCAAAATGTGTTCATCGCATAAATAAAACTTAATTTTTTCTGGAGCACTTCATGGATTTCCTAAGCAACACACTTTCCTTGTTTATACAAAGTGTAAAGGTAAGAACAAGCGATATATAAAGTGGTACCTTTATTTTAGACGTCAAAAAAGTACGTTTCTGTGCTGCCGAGATTTTGGATCTCTCAGTCGTCGACTCATGACCATATATTTACTCGCGATCCTTTTCGAGGACGCGAAAACAAAGAAATGGAACAGACTTTGTTGCAAAATGATACGAGAGCGGCGCTTGCCGAGATGAACTGGTCTCCCGAAGGCGGCGGCAGAAGTCACACTGATTTGCGGTTAAGTATTCATTATTATGATTTTGTTTTTGTGTGAAAATCATGTTTTGTTGGACTTGTTCTTTGAACACAGTGATGTTGGTGCACGGTTCATTTTGTGCACCGGTAAAACATACAGGACTGCCTCCAAAAATTAGAATATTGGGATAAAGTTCTTTATCTTCTGTAATGCAATAGGGACTGCAATTGTATTTGCAGTCCCTATGTCCTCTATTGTAAGTCGCTTTGGATAAAAGCGTCTGCCAAATGCAATGTAATGTAATGTAATTAAAAAAACAAAAATTACTTCTTCATGATATTCTAATATTTTGAGATAGGATTTTTGAGTTTTCCTAAGTTGTAAGCCATAATCAGCAATATTAAAGTAATAAAAGGCTTGCAATATTTCAGTTGATTTGTAATGAATCCAGAACGTATGACATTTTGGTTTCTGTAATTGCATTACAGAAGATAAAGAACTTTATCACAATATTCTAATTTTCGGAGACAGGCCTTTATACCTGTGTCTTGAATGTGGAAAAATCATATTTTATTTTTCCAATAAAGAAGGGTTCGGTGAATGCACGTATGGAACTGGTGGGGTTCGGTATCTCCAACAAGGTTAAGAACCACTGCACTAGACCTCCAACTTCCATCCTTCTACCCAGACCTTCACCATCCCTCCTATATTCACATCCAAACCATCTCAATCTGACTTCATCTCCAGACCACGTGGACCTCTCCATGCTCCTCACTCCCAAAGAGGAACCTCTCTTATCATCTCCAAACCGGATAATATGGTTGCCGTCACCTCCGACTTCTCCACCTTTTCTCCACCCTCCCCATTGCGCTGGACTGTGGACCCAAAGTACTTCTTCTTCTTCTTCTTCGCTCCTCTCCACACCTCCACCTCCTAGATGTTGCTCTTGTTCCCCTTCACTTCACTCCTCCCCTCCCACTGTCCGCATCCAGAGTAGCTCCAGAGCAATTTTCACGTGTTGGAGATGTTTGAAAGCATGAAGTTCAGAAGCTAATAGAGGGTTTTTGTCAAGAGAACAACAACATTGTGTTTCTCGGCGTCGTCTTTGGCTCTTAACGGTATTCTGAGTTACGAGGCCTGTTGGCTTTTTGCGAGCGCTCGCACAAAAAGAGTCCTCTTTTTTTGTTTTTAATGGAACATCTGTGAGGACAGAGGAAGCTTTTAGCTCGTGGACGGAGATACGACGCCGTCCGTCAACGGATTCCCGTCCGCGGCTCGGCGGCTTTGACCGTGGATTTGAGCGGCGACCGTTTCCACCACGGCTTCTCCACCGCGCTGACGCTTGTTGTCAAAACAGCCGATGTGCGAATGCGCGGAGAACCGCCCGGGATGCAGGGAAAACATTTCGGCGAAACCCTCGTTTGGCGGTTTCGGCCTCAAGTCGGACCCTTTGCCTTCCGAGAGAAATGAACCGGGACCTCGGGGCCTTTAACACGGAGGCTTGGAGATGGCGTCCAAGAGGCCACGTATTTGGAAACTCACTGCGAGTGGAGGGCGAAAGTGAGTTTGACCACTACATGATTATACGAGCGAGGGATCTATCATTTGGATGTGGATTTTGTTTTGGTCTGCACATTTTTGCCACGGAGCGAACGCGGGAACACTCGGGAAACAACCAACATGCCGGCGTGAGTTTTAGTCAAAGAATGGTTGAATTTAGTGTTTTGGTCAATACGTGGGTACATTTCAGTAGATGGATCAGCTTGGAAAAAGAAGCGAAGAAACAGGTCCAAGCAGGTTGGAATGGGTGGAGAAAAGTGTCAGAGATAGAAGAATATCAGCCAGAATGAAAGGAAAGGTGGACAAGACGGTTGGTGAGACCAGCGATGATGTATGGACTAGAAACTGTTACGATGGCCAAAAGACAGGAGGCAGAGCTGGAGGTCGCAGAGATGAAGATGTTTAGGTTCTCTTTGGGAGCGACCAGGATGGAGAGGATCAGGAATGAGTCCATCAGAGGGACGACACATGGTAGATGTTTTGGAGAATCCAGACTGAGATGGTCGGGTCAGAGGAGGGATAGTGAATATGTTGGTAGATGGATGCTGGAGTTGGAGGTCTAAAGGAAGACCATTGTACGGTTCAATCATTTTTCAGTCACTGTGTGGATGAACTTAATATTTCAGTCAAAATATGGATGAATTAATGTTTTAATCAATGAATGCATGAATACATTTTTTAGTAAAGATTCCATTTAGTAGCGTTTTAGTCAACGTATCGATGGCTTGACAGTCAGCCCGTTGATATACTGAACATGTTTATCCATGAATGGATGAATCGGATGTTTGTTGTCGTCCTTACGGGGTGAATGGGGACGGAACGGTGGCCTCGCACCAGAAATTAAATGTGAGCGTGACAAAATGTAGGTCTTTGGATACCTTTCCATACCCCGGGACTACAGATTGGACTACAAAAGTAGCGCTCTAGCTAGAATCTGCCATCTTTGCTCTCTTTGAGCCTCACACACAGTCCCACAATGGATTCCTTATTGAGAAATCAATGTTCTCGTCCGTTTACTCACGGATTCATCTTTCCCCTCCATTATTTACCTCCTTGCTGGTGAGTCTCATGAAGATGTCGCCCATGATGCCCTGCCACTGGCACTTCAGGACCCGCTCCTGCAAGGTGTGGAGCAGCTCCAAGTGCTGCTGGATCAGGAACCTCAGGGAGCTCGGGAAAGGCCTGGATAGAAAAAAACAAACAAAACAGTTTTCAGCAAATCACTAATCAGGCGTCTGATGGCTCCATCCACGTAGAGAAGCTGTGGATCACTGCCTTTCACCGGCGGAAAAACCTTGGACGGATCCAGGCTGGAGGAGGATCTGAGGCCTGGGAAGCACAGATGGTCCCTTACTACTGGTAACCGTAGCGCTAACAGCTAAATGCTAAGTGCTAAAATTATACAATAATAGCTTTAGTATTCGCAGAAGCAATAAATCAGGAGAACATACCGGGTTACGGTTTTTCATGAGTGGGATGCAAACCTCTGCAGAACCTTTCAGCAGAGTTAGCTTATGGCAGCATAGCTAGGGGCTAGGCTAACGCTAACTATAAGATTTCTCAAAAAGGAAGATTTAAGCCCTGGATTGGGATCGGAAGATTGTATCACAGAAGAGGCACTCGGTAACTGAGCGGTAATAATGCTAATAGTGACAACATCATATTCGTAATACATTTGTACATTACTTTATAATATTTATTTAGATATCCCTGCAATAGCGTTCGCATTGAAAGAGTGGAGGTTGATCCCTTGACCTCCCTGTTTCCAAACAGAGAGATTCCTCAAGTTCCTTCCGATTCCGTCATCTCACGGACGTTCAGCTCGGCGTTAAACGGGTTAAAACGAGCGCTCAACTCGGCGTTAAACGGGTTAAAACAAGCGCTCCCGGCGAGCACGTGGCCCCGCCGGCGCGGCGTGATCACATTAGCGGACGGAGCGGAAAAGAGAACCCTGTGCTTTCATTCCGGTGTTTACAACCTGGTTTTATTAGATTTTTCTGTTTCCTGTTCTCCATAAACTCCCCAATTAGGGTCAGCGGCCGCCGGAACGCGGCGGCACGTGAACATGCAGGTGAAAGAAAAGAAGAGTCCAACTCGGCGGGAGACGAAGAGACGCTTGAAGGTTCATCTACAGGAACCATCTGGAAGGCTTCATGTTTGGAGTCGCTAACTTTCTGGTCCTGAAAGTTCTGCTCTTGCAGGAAGTGCGGCGGGTGAAACTGTGGTGGTCACTGCTCATGTTTTCTTGAAAAAAAAAAAAAAATGGACGGGAGCTTTGAGGAAAGCGGAGAGGAACAGCACCTCAGAGGGGTTCCAGGACTGAGGAGTTAGCTAACGGCTAACGGGGTTCATCACATGGTGAAGCATCGCGGGGAGAAGATAAAGCACCTCACACATCTGCAAGTCCATGGTTATTATTCCCGCCGTGCAGAATATGAGTTTACACAAAGTGACCCGAGTGTGTGTGTGTTTTCCTCACCGCTTGTCCTTAGCAGTTAGCGCCTCGGACCCGTTGAAGGAGATGTTGGCCTTCAACAGCAGAGACAGGTGGGACACGTACACCCTCTCCGACTCCAGCAGCTCCAGGGCGGCTTTCTGCCTCTTATCTGCACCCCGAGAAACACCGGCACCTTCAGACGGGGTGACCTTAAGCGTAACCGTGGCGACCGAAGCGCGGCAGCCATGTCACGGCTCCTCGAAGGAGGGTCTCACTGTTCTCTGCCGGGGCGCCGGGCGTCTCCGTCTCGTCGCGGCTGCTCTTCCTCTCGGTCCACACGGGAGGCTTTGACGGACAGCCACGCTGCTGCTCCTTGTCGGAAGTGGAAGCTTCACACACACACACACACACACACACACACACATATAAATAACTGATTCTGATGCTTACCCGCCCCGCCGCGGTCCCGAGCTCACTCTGCGTAGACGTGTTGCTCCTCTGCGGCGACTCGGCCTGCGGCAAGCTGGAGAAATAGTTCTGGATGACGCTGAGATCCGAAGCCTGGCCCGGCGAGCAGATGTGCTCGTCTCCGGACGCCGCCAGCGCGTCGGCCTTGGAGGTCTTTCTGCTCGCGGGATTAAAAAAAAATCGGACTCGTCGTTCTGGCGGAGGAGGAGGAGGAGATTTAGAAGCGGCGCTGACGTTCCCACCTGTGCTGGGCGGGGACGACCTCCCTGGCGGGCTCGGACTGCAGCTGCTCGATGCGCCTGATGACCTCCCGCTGCCGGCCGGACACGTCCTTGATGTGGAACAGCGCCACGCTCAGCTCCTCCTGCAAGATGGCGGACGGTGAGTCCAGCGGCGCCGCGAGTGGGGCTCGAAAAAGAAGAAGAAGTGGATTCTGATGCTGTTTTTTCCTCGCCGTTGCGCCGCGACGCGTCTGAAATAGTGCCGCTGCCTTCCTGTCTAACAAATTGAATCAGCGGCGCTCCAGTCAGATGTTCTAAATTATGTTACAGATGCCCGGGGAAGGAAGACGGAGTGTGTTTTCACAGCGCGGCCCCCCTCCAGCACCTTGAAAGTGTTGAGTGAGTTCTTGAGGCCCATTATCTTATCATCCACTTCAGTCTGATGGGCCCCCAGCTTCTCCTCCAGGCCTTGGTCCCTCTGGCGCAGCTCGCACAGCTCCGTCAGAGCGGCGTGGAGCCCCTCGCGCAGCTCCGCCACCAGGCCCTGCAGCTGCAGAACAACGAGGATACATTCAGACGCGGTTCTTTTTTTTCTCAGGGGTCAGAGGTCACCGCAGATCGCTGTGAGAAGAGGATAAATGTTTGCTTTACGCTAATTCATGTTATTAAATTGATGTCATTTTGTACTTGGTTTTGTTTGCAGGATTCAGCGACGTTCTCTCTCTGGGGCTCCTGCGTGGGCCAACTATGCCCTCGCCTCCGTCTGCAGGAGACCGGCCTCGTTCTAACCCCGATCCGCCCTCGCCGACTCTCCGATTTATCTCGCGATCAAGAAGATCTTCAACCATCTCCTTCTCCTCGAGCACGCGCCGCGTCCTCAGCCCCTCCGCGGGTTCCACTCCTCGTTTGTTCGCTCATAGCTGATTGAATTTATTCAGCGGGGGATAAGTGAATCAGCTCATGGGAACATTACATGGTTTGAAGGAACCCATCGCTCCATCTCTCTCTCTCTCTCTCCGGGTCATGTGAAAAACATCAGGCAGGAAGCTGAATGGACCGTGTGTTTTGCGTCCTGCTCCTCTTCGCTCCGGCGACACGGCGCATCCGTAACACCTGGAGGCGGCGTGTCCAAAGTGCTGCTCCGGGATCTCGCCGCTTTCTTCTCGAATCCACGCCCGTGCAGATCCCGGACGTCTCCGGGAGGCTCTGTGACGTTTTGTTATTGCAGTCACACTCGTTACAAACCCCAGAGGAGGCGCTCCACACACACACACACACACACACACTTGTGGTGCCGTTCCGCTCGTACAACCCCCCCCCGCCGCACACACACTTTTGCTCGATGGCCGCCGCCGTTCAATTCCCTGAGTGACGAATGAAGGTCGTCACGCCGGATGTTGGTGGCCTTCCCGTCTCCGGCTTCGATTCCAATCTTCTACGCTGCTGCGTACCAGAAGATATCACAGCAACCACTTTCTCACCGGAGATACGTTTCCTTTTCAGGAACTGGGGTAATTCTGATTTTGCATTCAAACAGCGGCTCCTAGAACCACCTTAGCTCCTCCTCAGACGCAGGAGCTTCTGACGCTTCCAGAGGAACTCATCCTTGATTGGTGGAACTCATGACCAGGTACTTCTTGTGGATCCCGGAGGGCCATTTTTAAAAAACTGCAATGGTTGCTGGTCTTTCTTGGGACAAAATGGACAGAAAAAGAGAGAAATGTTGAGTCCAAGAGGTCCAAACTCTCCTGTCCTGCGACGCCTCGGAGGCGTTTCCACAGGAACGTCTACATTTGGGCCAGAGTAAATGTGGAGTTAGCTAACGGCTAACGGGGTTCTTCACGTGCAGGGAGAAGATAGAAACCCTTCCACCGTCTGAGAGTCCATTCCTTGAATGCTGTGGCAGCTTCCGCCTCCGTGGCGCCTGTGTCGTCTTCCTCCTTTCTTCTTCTTCTACTTCTTCTTTTTCGGTGGTTGGTTTTGCGTGCGCAGCCGAAGGCACTCGCCGAGGCTACTTCCCGGAACCCAGCTAGAGCTGGACACTTCTTGGAACTTTCAGATCTCTATCTTTCTGGAGCTACCGAGGCCTTTGGAACGGTGAACAGGATTTCAGATTGAACGCTAACGGGACGACCGGCCAAGCAGGAAACAAAAAAAGTCACACCGACCGCTCCTCAACCCAGAAAAAACATTATTTACCTGAGCGATCTGCAGGTTTTCTCCATCTGAGGTTCCCTCTCTGTCTGCGGGGCGACAGAACGAGACAGAAGTAATTATTCGGGGAAGGAGGAATGAACGGAAACGAAGGCTGATATTTATTCACATGCTGGCGTCCAGGAACCGACCGTCGTTTCCCACTTCCGAAGACACCGGGGATTTACATCAAGCGCTTTACGGCGATAAGTTCACGTTTCTTTCTTCTTTCACGTGTTTCTTTGACCGACACGAATGAACCCCAGAAGTTAGACATCGGCTGTCGTATTTTCAAATAAATTAGGATGAACCCGCGCGCGCGGTTTGCACAGAAAAACACAAAAACAAAATGGCCGCCCTAGAATAGGGAGCGGAATTAAGACGATGGCATTTTGGTGAGCGCTTCTGCCTCGCAGCAAGAAGGTCTCTCCATGTTCTCCACGTGTCTGGTTGGGTTTCCTCAGGGTTCTTCTACAGTCCAAACACATGCAGGAGGTTCACTGGAGACCCTGGATCGCCCGAACAGGTGAATGAGAGGGCGGCGTAGATAATTAATGAATGGATAACATTCAATTTTGACAAATTCTAGAGGCTGAACATCTTTGGGATTGTCGCCTTTTCGGAATAATGCAAAAGAAAATAACAGCCCAACTGATTTTTGTCCTGCCGATTGGCCGATCTGGTTTGTTCCAAGCCATAACGATAACTCATATTTATCAGTACCTGATGAATGGTTGGATTTAATTAACCGTTTAGATGGTATCTCTTTCAGGACTTTTTACTGCGCTGATGCCCCAGATCAGGTTAGACAGCAAGTTAGGCTATGCAGTGTGTGTGTGTGTGTGTGTGTGTGTACGTTTGTGTATGTCTTTGTCCAAAAAAAAAAAAAAAATCACTAACCCAAGCTTACTGTTCTGTATATTTCCTGTGCATCGTGTATTTGCAAGTGTATTTGCAGTCCATACGTCCTTTATTGTAAGTCGCTTTGGATAAAAGCGTCTGCCAAATGTAATGTAATGTAATCTTTAACCTGGTTCACCATAACAGCAACATCAGTTGCCGCCTTCCCGTTGTCCTTCTTTAAAATGGCTTCTGTTTTGTAGTTTTCAGTCGGATATCGATTGCGCGTTGATTCCACGTGACAACTCCGGTGGATGTATGTTCCTTGCCTGAGGCTGCTCCTTCCAGGAGTCCCTTTCTTAACCCCGCGCCCCTTAAAGCAAAGGTATCCCGAGGAGCCGTTTCAACATTTTTACAAAAACTACGCCGCTGCCGGCGCCACATGTTGCGCAAGGGACTCGAGCGCGCCGCACCTCGGGACAGTTGGCTGCTTGTGCGAGACGCACAATGGCCGCGTTGTTGTGTAAAAAGTCACAGGTCAACTTTGCCGTGGCGCAGTTGGAGTGCGAAGTCACCATCTATTATAGAACGGGACCGGCTGCGCTGCGTCCGCGCCGTCGTAACCGCTGAGGAAGTGACGTACAGGCCACAATGGACTCTTTCTGTCCGCGGGACACGCCGCGTTACAGATTCCCCTCGGAGATCCGCATTCATGCCTTCGTGCCGGAAGAAAGAAAAAAAAAAAGCCGATACCAACGCGTCACATCGACCTTCGATTCCACGGCGACTTCACGAGAAACCGTAAAAGCGGGGCCAATCGGTCACGGCGTTCGGAGAAACCAAACGGCGTTCTTTTTTTTTTTTTCTGACGATGCTTGTGCATGAAATTCCTGAGATTTCCTGCAGCGCGTTAGCCGAATATTCTTGACTGAGCTCTGCGGTTTGAGGGGAAAAGAGGGGAAGCTACCGGAAACTGGATCCAGAAGAAGCCCGAAACACCGTCGACCCTTCGTGCTTAACAAACGTTACCTCCGACTGAGTCCATCTTCAGAGTCTAGCGTGCAGCTAGGAAGTAGCTTAGAAGTAGCTAGCTTCACATGCGTTGCCAAGCCAGTACCAACCTTGATGGACAGATGGACTTTGGGCAATAACCCAGAACTATCCTGTTGTTTTAGGCCGAGAGAGGCTAAGGTGTTAGCCTCCCTCTTTCCTTCTGGTTCTGAGAAGGAGAAAGAAGGACCTGGGCGTTGGACTGAGGGCCATTTCAGAAGGAGTCGAGGAGCTCCCCGGCGGTCGGGATGAACGTCGCACGCTGCGAGGATCTTCGTGCAAAACCGAAGAAGACTTTACCGTCTTCTGACGCCAACGTTTTCAAGAAGCTTGAATTTGCTTTTCGTCTTTTTTGACCCTTTTGTCCTGACATCTCAGGTACGTCGCGGACAGATTTCAGCCAGGGTTACATTTCTCCGGGATGGATCCCTGCATTGTTAGCGTCCGCAGTTAGCATAAGAGCGCAGGGTTGGACGATCAAGCGGACCACCTGTTTCCAATTGGGAAAATCCACCGGCGGCCGCTTTCCTCTTTCATCCGATTATATGGTCAATTAACATAATTTTACAGACAAATTTTTCTGAACGCCGCTACCAGTCGCCGCGCAGAGCTGCTAGCTTAGCGAGAGAAACCGCCGCTCGGCTTCGAATCCACCAACCTACTTTTGCCTGTCGCCGTGGCAACCCGCCATCGCATTTGACCTTTCGAGATCAGATATCAGAGAACACGTGACGAGGCCCCAAACCTCCTGGAACCGCAGTTGGAGTCAGATATGGCGTTTTTAGCCGACTCGTTTCAACCGAGGAGACCTCCTCAAGTGAGAAGATTGTTGTTTCCCCCCCTCCACGCCTATAATACTTTATCCGAAGTGTTAAAAGAGCATTTTCCACCATGAAGTCCCTCCTCGCTTCCGAGAGGTTGAGTCTGCTGAGAGACACAAGGAGCAACTTGACTCCTTCCTGAGGTCTTCAAGCTTCAAACCTCTCTGGAGCTGCAGCTCTCTCACAGCCTCCGTCAGACCCGACAGGCTGGACGCCATTTAGCTGTCCAGACGTTGGACAAACTCGGAGGACGTGGAGGTCGGAGGTGTGAAGAACTCAGGCGAGGGGGTTCATCAGGTCGTAGCATCACCAACTCAAGTGCAGACACGGCTTTTACAAAAAAAAAAAAAAAAGCTTCTGCGTATCAGACCAGAAGCTATATCTGTTTTAAAATCCGAAATGTCTAAGACGGGTTAAGACGTACAAATATCTTTCAGCTCCTCTCTCTCTTAGAGAGGAACCCCACCACGACATTTCACGACACCGAAAACGTCGATTCTCAGACGTTTTCTCCGAGACCGTTAATTTAAACCGCCCGACACCTGCCTTACCTTCTGACGCCGCGTCCAGGTCGTCCCCGGTTTCTCTCTGATCCTCCTCCATGGCTTGGGAAGTCCTCCGGAGCCCGGTCGGTTTACCCGGCCGGCGACGACTTCAGTCTGCAGCGCTTCTCCTCTGAACTGCCCTAACCTTTGCGGTGATCACTCACTTTCTCTCCTCCGAAGCATGTGAGTCCTATGATTGCTCTTTGTGCACAAAAAGGCCCTTGTCTTCAACAGAGTGGGAGAGACGAGGAAGACCAGGAGGCGAGGGAGACGTTTCTTCATCACGCAGCCACATACTGTAGCTCGCTCATTAAATTTGGGGAGGCGTGACCTCGTCTTCGCGAGCCATGTTCGGAATCGGCACGAAACGGAAAAGCCAATGAAAGAGAGCGCGGAGTGTGTGTGTGTGTGTGTGTGTGTCACCGGGACCTCCACCATGTCGCCTGGACGTTCCACTTTGCCCCCCCTCCACCCCATGTCTTCACAGCATTAATTAATTGGATTTGCCGAAGCTGTGGAAATTTTTAAAACGCCCACGTGATTTGATTCATCTGGCGGGGAGCTGCGGGACGGCCGGGAGAAAGACGGGAAACGTTTCGCTTGAACTGCTTCGGATCCTTGTGTTCTGGGATCCCCGTCCAGCGAGGGCGACCTCCGGTCACAAGACGCGAGGCCGGACATCGGCCGATAATTAAAATATTCAATAGAAGCCGTAATTGATGCATAATCTCCACAGCGCCGGCGCGAAATCGTTCAAAAATCAAAGAGGCATTGCTTGAAATTAATTCATAAACTTAAAAAAAAACAACAACAAATCCCACAATTCAGCAAGTGATTTCCAAAGAACGAGCCGATTGTTGACTTTAGCTGTGAAGACGTGTTTTGATGAGCTTTAGTGCAAAGACAAAGGATGGATGTAATGTTTCTGCATCGGACTCCGATCTTAACCGATCACAAGGATATCAGACGGCCCTTAAAGAAACCTCAGAGACAAACCGAGGGCTGATGATGTTCTCAGTATTGCTGCTGTTGTTTGAACTTCCAATTTCACCCGATTTGTAAAGTTAATCAGGGCATTTTTTTGCTCTTTTATTCATGTTATAGGGCATTTTAAATCATTTTTTTTTCTACTTTCAGTCATAAACTGTTTCCCCCAATGGAGTTGCTTGTCACACTGACACCTTTGGCCACTAGAAGGCGCAGTGAGTCAGGTGGTCAAGTGTAAACAACCCAAGCAAATCAATAGTTTTGCAAAGTTCTTGTTGACTCTTCAATAACCGACATGCAGTGCAGTTGGGCCTTCACACAGTGTGTGTGGTAGGCGGTCTCAATGTGTGTGTTCGCCCCTTGTCCCCCACCCACACACACACACAAACACACACACACACAAAACCGTAATGCTAAAGTTCATATTTTTGTGTTGTCTTTGCACGTCCATCTACGATGGAGACCGACGTCGAGCAGCTGAGCTTCGTTTCCGTGTTAGAGGATTATGTTATTCCCACCCATCATCTGACTGTGGTTACATATGAGTGTGTGTGTTTGTGGGTAAATGTTTATTTCGCTGCGAACAACACGAAAGTTTTCAGTCATCCATTCATTGGAGATGTCAGTGGGGGTCCGGGGATGGGGGGGGAGAAAAAAAAAAAAGATTTCCAGCTAATTTGATATTAAATTTGAATTAAACTGCGAGCTCACTGTGAGTTCACGGAGGTCACGCTGTGAAAGCTTTAATTTCATTTGAACTCAGCTTTTTTTCGTGTTTTTTTTTTTCATGTCCTGCATGAATATTGAATAAGTCTGCAAAGATTTTTGCGGATTTTTTTTTTTGTTAAAACACCATCAGCTTGATTCTATACTTTTATTTCAGAAAAACAAGACACTTGCTCGAGGGTAAATGAAGACCATCAAATGTCTTGTGGTGAAGACTTTTCAGCTGAAGACCATAATTCATAATGAAGATTATAAGTAATATAAAGTAGTGAGAGATCGGGGCATGTTCTCCCTGTCTCGGCATGGGGAACAAACTCATCAACCCCAGCGATTAAAGATAATAAATGTATTAATTAATTTTTATTTCTATTTGTTCCTAATAATTTTCTGATCTGTTGTATTTTACGGTCAGAGCTGGAGGCAGAGCTGGAGGTCGCAGAGATGAAGATGTTGAAGTTCTCTTTGGGGACTCAGGAATGAGTCCATCAGATGGATGGCACATGTTAGATGATTTGGAGAAGCCAGACTGAGATGGTTGTGTCATGAACAGAGGAAGGATGCTTGAATTGGAGCTGTCAGCCAGGAGGTCAGGAGGAAGACCGAGGAGAAGATTTATGGACGTAGTGATATAGGGTTAGATGGAAAAGGTTGCTTTGCTGTGGCGAACCCCTGAAGGGAAAAGCCCAAAGGAAAACAAGAATGCAGTATAATAAAATAAAATGAAAATAATTGAAATTATAACACATCAAATCAAACGTGATAAATTAAAATAAAATAGAATAAAATTAAAATTAACTGAATTGAATTAAATAGGGAAAAGCCCAAAGGAAAAGAAGTTGTCATTCACAGTATAAATCGAAATCAGCTGCGGGAACATTCTTTTTCCAATGTTATTCATACTTACGCATTCTCCTAATTGCAAAGATTTTTAAACTTTATTTACTATTTATTTATTCTATCATTTAAAAATAATGACGGGACTGTATATCTAAAACCGAGCGTGCTTGCGTCACTTCCGGTCAGATGACCCCGATCATGTGACGCGCGCTCAGCTGGGTACCGCAACCCCACGGCCAGACGCTATCTTTCCTCTTCTTCTTCTTCTTCTTCTTCTTCTTCTTCTTCTTCTTCTTCTTCTTCTTCTTCTTCCTCTTCCTATTATTGTTATTCTGTCATGCTATAAACCCGCGCCGCTCACCGAGGGACACCATGGAGCGGTCCGACACGGAGGGAGACGAACAGGAGAAGCCGCTGCTCCAGCAGGGAAATATTGACAGAATCCAGAAAGGTACGATGCAAGTAACCGCGGTTGTGTTTTCAATTAAGCTAACTCAGCTAGCAGCTAGCTAGACTCCCGTTACTTACTGTAGCGATCCTGCTAACCCCCAAAGATAAGATAAAATTTGTCATATTATTAAGTGACTGAAGCTTTTTAATTCACTTTTGGGACGGCTCTTTTATGTGTTGTCTGGTGAGTCAACTTTACTCCGGAAGTCTTGCATCGACGGATTTAATATGGTTAATGACAACAGCTGAAATTAACCGGATATCTGGAGAGCCAGAGAAGAAGAAGGAGTATTTGTAAACTAGTCGGGAGATAAAACAAATACATGCAATGTTTGTTCAGTGTCTTGATCCGAATATCCCAAATGGATAGATGAGTCATCAAGTTGTTCTACTGGTAAAGCCAGTTAAAGGCAAGCGGGAAGGTGTGTAATAGAAATCATTTTTAGAAACCATTGCAAGCAGTGCAACTAGGAGCTAACCACAAAAAACAGCTACTACTTAAAGTTGAAAAGAAAAGAACTTTGACATTGTGTGTCTGGGCTACAAATGTCATTTATATATATATTAAACCTTTTTCTCCTGCAAGAACAAAAGAATTTCAAGACTTCTTTCAAGTTGTCTCTCAGGAACCGGTTTAGACAAGGTGCAAAAAAATGATCACTGTGTTCATGTTCTCCTGACATGACTCTTGCTGACCATCTTTTCCCGGTATCAGTGGGAGAAACATCCTGAGACTGCAGCTGATACGGAAAGCGCTGCTGTCAGGCGTTCCTCGCTGCCAGTCGGGAGTGTCACAATTGATTTATTTATCGAGATGATACAACCTTTTTTGAAAGCTTTGTGTTTCAGGCTTCACAATTCATCAGCCTTATTTCTACAGCTTCACAATCTCAGAGAACATGACGGTGTTTTTCCCCTTTAATGTACTGTTTACATTTGAGATGTTACAGGCTTTTCTAATAGGTTTTCCAGGTCCTTTATCTATTTATTGATTTTCCTTTTGCTCAGTAGACTCTATACAATGTTGTAGAACTGAAAAACCACCATGTCCATGATAAGGATTCATTTGTTTAATGGCTACTAAAAGGGGAATAAACAGTTGTTTACATTTTTGTCACGGCTTGCTTAAATCCCCCATCCGTCTCAGTCTCTTCTGGAGAGATTTATAATGGTCATTGATTTGTTTGTCATTGTGTACTGAAGCTCTACTGTGCAATTTGTTCAGCAGCAACATTTTTAGATCGTAAAGATAGCAGCTAAATTCCTCCCCCCCTCATCATGTGTCATACACCTCGATGTTATCTCTCTCTCTCTCTCTCTCTCTCTCTTTCACACTGCAGCCCCAGCGTGCTTCTCCGCCCGTTATGGCCTGGCGCTGCTTTCCTCCTATGGCTTTTTTGTGGTGTACTCCCTGCGGGTCAACCTCAGTGTGGCCATGGTGGACATGCTGAACACCACCCGCTCGTCGGGCACCAACCACAGCGGCTCGGCGTGCCCGGCTCACGCCAGCCCCCCGCGGCCCAAACATAACCACACAGTGAGCGCGATAGATTTGTTTCATTCTTGGATTAAAATGCATCCAGATATAAAAAGAGGGAAATCCTTTTTTTCCCCTATATATCATTGAATTCTTCTACCTTCATTTTGGGTTTTTACTCGTCATAACAACGTGGCCCCCTCCTCCTCCAGGCCAGTGTGTACGACTGGGACTCTGAAACTCAAGGCTGGATCCTGGGCTCCTTCTTTTACGGCTACATCCTGACTCAGATCCCCGGCGGTTACCTGGCCGGGAGATACGGACCCAAGTGGCTGATGGGCTTCGGCATCCTGGGCACCGTCGTCTTCACGCTGCTCACCCCGGTTGCCGCCGACCTCGGCGCGAATTACCTCATCGCTGTCAGGGTGCTGGAGGGGATCGGAGAGGTGGGAACTCAGTGAAGCTGACTTAGTCCCTAAGTATTCTTCACACCTGAAAAAACTTGCACTTTACTGGTCCAAATGTAGCACTTCGGAGCACACACAGCCAGACCAGCCGCTGACAGTGGATCGCTGTGTAATATGCAGTTTTTATGTGTATTTCTGTACATGTAGTCCAGCTCTTTGCGTGTGCCTATAGGGGGTCACGTTTCCTGCCATGTACACCATGTGGGCGGCATGGGCGCCGCCGCTGGAGAGGAGCCGTCTGCTCACCATCTCCTACATTGGTAAGACACACTGTATGCATAATTAGTGTCAGCTAATAAAAGATAAAACAGTCCGGCTGTGAATGCAGAAACAACAGACTGTCTGCATCTTTGACACATTAACCCGTCTGAAGTACAATCTGTGAAAGTCTGACTGAATATCTTGCTTTTATCTTTCACACTGTCTGTTTATGAGTTTCCATGACATTCTCATAATGGCTGAAAATAAATCCATTGTCTGTGTATGTCATGTGCGTGCGTGTCTGTGTGTCTGTGCGTGTGTGTGTGAGTGAGTGAGAATCTTCAACCATTACCAAGGAGTGGAATCTGATGTCTTTTCCCTTCTGCTCCAGGAGCCCAGCTGGGGACGGTGGTCACCCTCCCTCTGTCCGGGGAAATCTGCTTCTACCTGGACTGGACCTACGTCTTCTATATATTCGGTAAGAAAAAAAAGACATGTTGAAGGAAAACATGAATAACTGCTTATATCAGCTCGAGTGTGTGGCTTCATCTCACGCCATGCTGTGGTTCTTGTGATACACATTGTCCGTTTCCTTGGTAACTTCATCTGGGGAAAGCAGAAGAAACCTTTTGCTTCTTTATTTTGGGTATTTTCTCCCCTTTGCAGCCTCACTGAGTCTTCTATACTGTACAACTGCTTGAACTAACATTGCCGTGAGTATTTAGCCAAACGTAAATGTTTAGTTATGTTTTTATTTATGTTTATAGAGTTTAAATGCAGTGTAAACACACACCCAGTGCATCTGTATGTGTGTGTTAATATACCGGTTTATCGTCATGAATGCTTTTTCTTCAGTTTATTGACAGGCCGATATTTAAGATTAAGTGAAGACAATTCTTTATCTAATTGAAACCTTTGATCACTATTTCTATCACGCCATTTCTGTGTGTGTGTGTGTTGAGTGACAGCCCGGTAGCCTCATCGCATTCCTCTAATCTCCAGTAACTGATCACATTGACCAGTTAAAGATCCTTCCCCTGTTTCTGACACCCGTCCCCCTGCAGCTCCTCTGGGTTTGTCTTATAGTCTGATTCATGTTCCTCTTTGCTTTGTGCCGGCGATGAGTCGGCAGCTCGAACGGAAAGCCCTCAAAGGCAGAAGCCGTGTGCAAATGCTCCGCCGGGCTCCCTTCTTGTTTGTGTGTTTAGCAGCGCTCAGCTAATTTACCGTCATGTTTTTACTGCTGGTCAGAGTCTGAGGCAGAAACTCACCATAAAATGCACCGTCTTACGAAAACAACCACAGAGGCCCATCAGCTATAATGCACATTTGGCAGGCTTTTCTAGTCTTTGACCAGACGGAGGACTGAAGACAGATAAAGGTCAGCCGTCAGTGTTGATCTGTAGCCTGAAATAAAAACAGGCGATGCTCCTGGGTGACCAGCCTTTCCATCTGGTCTGCCAAAGGCCTTGCATCTCCAGCCCAGGGGTTAAAGTGGGTGTGTGCGTTCTGCTGTGTCCGCAGGCGCCGTGGGCCTGGTGTGGTTCGTCCTGTGGGCCTCCCTCGTGTTCGACAGTCCCAACTCTCACCCACGGATCTCCGAGCGAGAGAGACGCTATATCACCAACTCGCTTAAAAACGAGGTAACGACTGAACTCGCAGTCTGAGCTGGAAGTCACCGAGAATCGTTGCCGTGTAGCACCGCGGAACAGGAATGGGTCTGTGGAGGTTCTCAGTCATCCAGGTCATGTTTAATCATCGACTGATCTTCTCCTCGTGGCAACAGGACTTGTTCTTTCCTGGAAGACGTTCACCTTACGGCCTTCTCCGGTTGCCACCAGATGATAATTTTGGCAAAAACTGCTAGAAGTGGTTTAAATGACATCTAGTGGTCAGGCCTCAGATTGCACCCCTCACTCCCCTAATAAGAATAAGAACAACTTTATTTATCCCGATCGAAATTGTTGTGTCAGAGTTTCAAGTAAACATAACAATAATAAATAATAGTAGGAAATTGTATAAACAGTATAAAAAAGGGGTGAGAATAAGAAAAACAAATAAAACTATAAAGTGTCTTAAGGTCTTAAGTACAAAGATTTTTTGAGATTCCCTGCGGCTGAAGGGAGTAGAATTCAAGTCTGATAGCCTCAGGTAGTTTCAAAAGGTGTTTAATTTTAAATCACTTTCTTAAAGGATTTAGAATAAGATTTGAGTTCCCGCAAAAAGACTGCAAAAGCTGCTGCATTTCTTCTTTATATGGTGATTTTATCAGACCGAATAACTGAAACCCCTATTACATATCAGCTCTGTTATGTTGTGACTTAGTTGTTTAATTTAGGTGCGCCTGAAACATTTCAGCACTGGTTCATGTGCAAAAAGGTAATCTAGGTATTCAAAGTTATACCATTGTACAATCAGAGGCTTTACGCCTCTTCATCAGCCCGAAGAGGACGATAGCAGCGCAAACGGATGTGTCGTATCCCCATTCACCCCTCTCTCCATCACATGGTGGAGGTGATGATGGAGGTGAACGGGAAGGTCTTCCTCTGTCCTCAGCTGTCCAGCTCGGCGGGGGACATCCCCTGGCGGTCCATCGTGACGTCCAGGCCGCTTTTGGCCATCGTCGTGGCTCACTTCTCCTACAACTGGACCTTCTACACGCTTCTGACCCTGCTGCCCACCTACATGAACGACGTGCTGGGCTTCAGCATACAGCAGGTGAGCTGGGAACCGGCGGTGTTTTCCCCCCATTTCTTGACGATTTCCAGCTCAACCCTGTTTCTCTCTCCCTGACGTGCTTCCCCGTCCTCCCACCGCAGAACGGCATGCTGTCCGCTCTACCGTACGTGGGCTGCGCCGTCATGGCCGTCCTGAGCGGCCAGGTCGCCGACTATCTGAGGGAGACCTGCTTCTACCCGACCGTCACCGTCAGGAAGTCCTTCTCCATCGTGGGTGAGGAACGCCTCCGTCGCGTGACACGGCGCACGTCACGCCGCAGGTGCTCAGCAAGGTTGTGTTGTCGCACAGGGATGATCGGGCCCGCTGTGTTTCTGGTGGCGGCAGGTTACACGGGCTGTAACTACACCCTGGCGGTCATCTTCCTCACCCTCTCTTCCTCTCTGGGCGGGGTGTCGGCCTCGGGCTTCAACATCAATCACCTCGACATCGCGCCTTCGTAAGACTCCACCCGTTCCCTTTGTAAAAATGTATTCCAGTACAAAGTGCGACAATTTTAGTTTTTAGAAAAGCACAGTCTTATCGTCTTGTGACCTGAAATGGCAGTTGTGTAACCCTTTCTAGGACAGTCAAATATTTCTTCTCCTGGGGCCACGTTGATTCACGCTGAGAGCGGCGTACACAGAGTATTTTTAATCCTGCCGAGGAAATTAAAGCACTTATTTGCAAAAAAAAACCAAAAAAAAAAACATGTAACGAGACACTCCCCTTCGTTATCCATTACTGCCACAAAGACAACCACGCTGGCAGTTAGGCATCTGAAAAATAAAAATTCATGTTGATCTAAAAATACCAATTGCCTTAATGTTGCGTCAGTTCTAAATCTGAAGTTTACCACCGTTTCAAATTGTAACAGAGAAATGATTCCACGGACTAAATACATCTCAATCTCCGATTGAATTACATTACATTACATTTGGCAGACGCTTTTATCCAAAGCGACTTACAATAGAGGACATAGGGACTGCAAATAACACTTGCAAATACAAGATGCACAGGAATTAACAAATCAGTCTGCTCTAATCTGAAGCACGGACATGCGGTGCCGCCCCTCTCTCCCCGTACTTCACCTGGACTGTCCTTAAACCTGCAGGTACGCCGGCATCCTGCTGGGCATCACCAACACCTTCGCCACCATCCCCGGTATGGTGGGGCCCGTCATCGCCAGGGACCTGACCAAACAGGTGAGGGAGACCGCAAGGGCCGCCGGTCGGCCTTTCGGAGGGCAAAGCAGAGGGCGATTAGTTTAAAGAAACAAACAAACCCACGTGAACCGGCAGCAGCCCAGGCTGGGGGACGTGCACGAGGATGTGGAACCCCTGCTGCCCGGCTGTTTGACGCAAGAAACAAGCGCTCGTTTGTCCTTTTTTTTTTTTTTTTTGAGAACTGGTGCAGGAGTCACTGGGAAGAAGGATTCATTTTGAATGGCTCCTAAACACACTTTCAATTTGAGAAATAATCCCCTCTCAGAATCAGAGAGAAAATATGTTTCATTTTATTATTAATTCTGTAATAAATTATAAGGAATTGCGCATTATAGGGCTGAAAAAAATGAGTACAAATTTGCCTAGAAATAAGGAAGACTTATTTAAACGAAACTGGGAAATTACCCCAAATAACATTCAATTACCAGAAAGGGAGGAAAAAAAATACTGTAAAAATTAAAACGCTCAAAATTTGACATTTTAGATGAGGCTTTCTTAAGTCAATACAATTATATAGTAAATACTAGCTTTGAATTAAATTCAAGCTTTAAATTAAATTAAGCTGAACGCGTCTAACTAAATATACCTAACGTATGTTAGTGTTTTGGGGAGATCTTGATCAGATCCCAATTTAGTTTTAATACTCGTGGTTCTTTCATGAGACCTTAGAATGTTTTCTCTGAGCAACGTCCAAACATTGAATGTTCAAACCTTCAAGCTGTTGCGCAATATTTTTTCCCTGAATTCCCTGCAAACCACAACCCGGTTAGTTTTTTCCAGCTCCGGTTTCCTCCGCTCAACCCGACTGATTCTGCCTCCTGTCCCGCAGAACACCATAGAGGAGTGGCAAGTGGTCTTCTATATCGCCGCCGCTATCGATCTGTTCGGCGCCACCTTCTACACCGTGTTTGGCCGGGGGGCCGTGCAACCCTGGGCCGTGCACGCGCCCTCCTCTCACGGGGACTGAGATCGGAGGGAACCAAGTCGGAATCGCCCGCGTGGACAAATCTCAAACACCTGGTTATTTTAGCTGGACCGGCAGCGCAGACATTCCCAGTAGATGTAGCAGCGAGTGACTCCCACCCGGAGGGTGTTCTGTTCTGGAGTTTCAGGATGCAAAAGGAACCAGAACCCATCCTGTGACGGATCCACAACAGCCCGCTTCGTCTCAGCAAAGGCTTTGTGACGTCAACGGGGTTCCGATTTACATCTACCGCCTGGAAAAATACATTTCTGCCACGTCCTGGAAAAGTATTTAGACATTCCCGATAGCAGGGGGCATCTCATTGTAGCTGTGATGTTCCCGCTGGTGTTTAAATGTTAGTTTTAGATAACGTCAAGACAATTGTTTGTTTGAAAAAGGAAACCGTTTAATTGTCAATTTGAAAAAAACTTTATTTCATCTTTTACTATTTCGTGGTAATGTGCTCGTGGTCATAATGGAGGAGATTCTTCTTCCAGGGAGCACCGCCAACACAGGGTGTCCATTTTGATGCACGCATTCACACTTCGCTGTATTAATACCATCGTTCTTCCACAAACAGCGAGGTCAAAAAAAAAAAAAATCCATCTCATGTTGTGTATATAGATTAGATGCTGCATTTTTTGTCGTTCAGCTTGAAGAGCACTTCTGCTTGAAAAACACTATCTGGAGAAGAGATGCTGCAGCAGTAGAAGGGTTCCTAGCTAACCAGAGCGGCAGCAGCCTTCCCTTCACTCGACTGAGGCCAAGAAAAAGCAAAAATATTTCCACGCTACTTTTAATCCCATAGATGAACACCCTTCACACTACAGGAGGAGTCTCCGTTTGTAAGGTTCAGGACAGTAGATGAATGAATGCACACTAAACTTGGCCGAATCTCCAGAACAGATCAAGAGTCGAGTCTCCCAGGGAGGGATTTTAATGTTCCGTGCCCGGAGGTCTCACACGGAGACCTCGCTGACTCTTGCCACACACAAATACTTTTAAATGCTTTGGAGAAGTTCCTCGGAAACAGGCCGTAACTTTGCACTTGCTCGTTTCTTCTCAGGTGACGGGATTGAAAAAGGGGATATTTAATGCCGCAGGGAATATGAGCTTGAATCCGCACAAAGGGAAATGAAAGTGTATGTGACCTCTGTCTTTTGGGGAGCGGCTGCCAATCTGCAGCCACATCTGCTCCGTCTTTCGTACAAGGAGCGCCGCCATTGCACTTCATGATGAAGTGCACGTGCCTTGACCCTGCAGATTATACAGTCTGTGCCATTTTCTTTCCATATCTGTTTTATGCCTTAATACACAGCAAAGGGATCTTTGTGTTGTTGTGTCTCTAGTTAGATCTAATTGTGTTCAACTGCAATGTCTTAAAAGTAAATCCAAGGTTTATAATGGAAGGACGTAGTTGGTGTTTTCTTTGTGCAACTGCATCATTACGGACTTTTGCAGACGATGAATAAATATGGCGTTGAAGGATATATAAGCTTCAAATGAGTGACCGGCGGACGAGGCGCCCGGGACAAATTTCTAATCCCCCGTTAAGCGTCTGGGCGCCGGGTGACGTCCCCGCCCGCCGCCCGCGGCGGACAAACGCAGCTCTCGTCCCCGTCAAAATCACACGATGTGTCCTCTGCGCGATTTGACACGCCAAAAAAATAACGAAATAAACAAAAATCTAACAATTTGAAGAACAACGTCATCACCGGACCGGCATAAACTTGACGCCGCACCAGCTTCGCTACACTGATTCAATTATCGGACGCGACACGTTTTTCAACTGCAGCCCGGAGCCTGTCCGATAACGGATGCCTGCCCGTGGGGTGCCGTCTCCTCGGTAACCTACTCCCTCCCCACCCCGTCCCTACTTGTGATGCTGCACACAACGGGAGCGCGCAATTACGCAACAACCCCACCACCGCCTCCACTACCACCGCCTCCACCCCCGCCACCCTCCGGTCCTGCGCCGTACAACTGGATCCGCGTCTGTCTCCAGCCTCTCCGCCGCTACAGCCGAGCCGGACACCGTCGCCCAGGTACGGCAACATCCACGCTAGCATACATGCTATAGGTGTTCGGTTAATTTGCAATGCTAAACATTAGCATCGGGATGAATCAGCGTTTTTCTTTTTAATTTATGGAGGGGTTTGTTTTTATTATTATTTTCGCTCACCCACCTTCTCCGCCCGCCGCTCCCGCTCCTCCCTCCTCCGGGGAATATTGTTGTGATGCTGGCGGGGAAGGAAAAGAGGGAGAACCGAACCGGGCGACGGTAACCGGGCGGTTGACGACGGAACATGGCGGAGGAGTGACATCTTTATCGAACCCCGCGGACGTCGGGTCCGGCCGCTCCATTCTCGCTCTTTCTGTGCTTCTTTACCCTAATAAACACAACTTTATGTACACAAATATACATCTACACATACTTTTAACGCGTTAGCCGCATTTCCGTCGCCCTGCGCGCGTAAAAGCGCATTGCGGCAGGTGTTGCGACGTTCCAAAAAAAAGAAAAAAATTATAATAATAAATTAAAAAACAGGCGGAGGTGGTCGAAGAACGCCCGTGGATGCGGTGTGTCCTGCCGCCGGGGAGGCACCTGCACAGGTTAGAGCCGTTATGGGAGGAGGGGGGGGTTGCCGCAGGTAGGGCCAACAACAACAATAACAATGATGTCTTTTCCGTTACATGCTGGGAAAAAAATGTTCGTGGTGTTTTAGAAAATGAACAGATTAAATTTAAGGATGACCAGATCGGGGTGTTTGACGCGGAGGTAAGGGCTCCGTGCGCCGCAGTGTCCGCCGAATAATGGCTGCTTCGCCGGCAGGAGGAACGGGACCTGACAAAATGGTGGATCCGGCCCGGTGTCGGTGCTGCGACTCTTTATTTAAATTTTATTTTCGATTATTTAATTTTATTTTTAGAGCTGGAAAACTTCATTGTTGTTGTTATAATTATTATCGTCACAATTCAGTGTCTCCTTATCATTTTCCCCTAATTGCGCATGATAATTGTTAGCTATTTTTTGTTGCTAACGTCTTTTTAATTTTCTCTCATCGACTTTCTTAAAAATGTATAAAAACTCTTTTTTCTTATTTTATGTCATGAACCCATGAATTTTCCTCCTTTTTAATTATAACACAATTATAACACAAGATTTGAGGAAATGTCACAGTAATTTAAATGTCATGCAAATTACTATTAAAATATAAAATGCACAATGTATGGGGGGTGGTTGTAACTTAATCCACATTTTTATTGATTTTTGTAAAAAAATAAATAAATTCTTAGCTTTTGTGCAGACATTTGCCTTCCCTTTTTTTGGATAATTTCTTGCTCATTTTATGGTAAATTGTTACTCATTTTATTTCAATTTTCACTCATTTTGGTGGTCATTTCCAAATAGAAATATTAGGTTTAGGAGGAGACAGGAGGCAGAGATGAAGATTTGGAGGTGAAGAGGATGGATCAGCATATCTTAGATGTTCTGGAGATGGTTTGGACACGGACAGATGAGAGTTGTTGAAGATCTGGGTGGGACAAAGAGTGAAAGAGGCCGGGAAGTTAAATGGAGATGATCAGGAGTTGCAGCCTCTGGAGAAGACTGTTAAAATCATTGTGTATCTTGTTCGCTCTCCAGAAGAAACGAGCGAACTCCAGGATCCGAGTCCCACCTCAGTCTGGTTGCCATTGTTTTGTCGCTCACACAAATCCTCCCCACAGGACTAACTGACCGTTTGCCCGCCTTCACCAGCTCCACGCCGCTCTCCTGACTTCTGCTAACCTCAGTCGTCATGGGGAAGGAGAAGCTCCACATCAACATCGTGGTGATCGGCCACGTGGACTCCGGAAAGTCCACCACCACCGGCCACCTCATCTACAAGTGCGGCGGCATCGACAAGAGGACCATCGAGAAGTTTGAGAAGGAAGCCGCAGAGGTGAGCCGTGGGTTTTCTTGCTGCTCGGTAGGAGTGTGACAACGCAAACCGATCATCTCCGCCAACTCATGGTCTCTGTGGCTATCTTCTCAGATGGGGAAGGGGTCCTTCAAGTACGCCTGGGTTCTGGACAAGCTGAAGGCCGAGCGGGAGCGCGGCATCACCATCGACATTTCATTGTGGAAGTTCGAAACCAGCAAGTACTACGTGACCATCATCGACGCCCCGGGTCACAGGGACTTCATCAAGAACATGATCACCGGGACGTCCCAGGTGGGTAACCGGGCGAGCTTCACCCTGGACCATGCGATCGCATATAGAGGAAAATGATTATAATTATCTGGGCTTTTTTTTTTTTTTTTTCCAATCAAAACAAAAATAAATGCATGGTTCAGGGAAATTGAACCTTCTTGCATCAAGGTGGGAATGCTAACCCCTGCACCATTATGCAGCTAGACCAGACCTGGGCATTTTATAGCCCGGGGGCCACATCCGGACAGTTTTGCTTTTGTATCAAACCCGCCAAACTATTTTCCATGAATATTTTAATAAGTATTTTCAGTCACTTTTGACTTTAGAAATTCCTTATTATTTCCTTTTGATTAATTTTGTATGGATGATTAAATCCCAAACAATGTCGGTACATTTATATGATCATTAATGATTTTAGAGATAAAATAAAATGCCATAAAATGTAAATATTTAAATTGCAATTTTCATTTTGTTCAATTTACATGATACCTAGTTGGTATAATATAATAATTAAAAAAGAAACAGAACCCGCCAGTCAAAATAGTTGCCCACCCAAGGGCTAGACTGAGAATGTTTGCTCATAGTTGATACCATCTTAGCTAGTATTTACTATATATCTTTATTTGGTTTCAGAGGCTTTGTCTAAAATGTCAGATTTTGAAAATTTTATTTTTGGATTAAGTTTTCCCAGTAAATGGATGTTATTTGGGGTCATTTCTCCCACCTTGCTATAATTCTGTCACACTTGTTAGTCTACTCTTATAACTAAAATTTCAGTTATTTTCATCTATATTTTAGACAATTAATGAAATTACGTCTAAAAAAAGTGATTTGTCTATGATTCTGAGAGGGGATTATTTATAGCAATGTTATTTCAATTGTAGCTCACTTCTATGCAATTTCTCATTTATTTTTTTAGGTATTTATTATCGATGTTTTTGTCACTTGTTTTTTTTGAATCATGTTTCACATATTTAGTGATTTGAGTAGCTACCAAAGTTCTTACTTTCAGTTGATTTGATCCCGTTTGTCTTAAGCTTTAATAATAATTCATAATAATTTAATAATAAATGTACGCATTTTCTTGATCAGCAACTAGTATTTTCTCACTCATTCATGTTAATCCTGATTTCCTACAATTAATTTAATTTAATAGGTAAATTCTAAAAAAAAAAAAAAAAATTCAAGTCATACTTTTCCTGTCTTTAAGTAATGGACATGTTCTTGCAATTTTTTGGGTAATTTCTCCCGTTTACTGAAGTCTTTGAAAAAACTAAATAAAAATGTAACCAGATGAATTAAAATGAAAAATAAATGCTACACAGAAGCGCTGATAAGATAACAGAAATTACCGGTACCTTCTGTTTGCCAGTTCTCTTAAGATAGTGTTTCCTTTTATCAAGTTTCTGATTTTTCTAATATGCATGCAATTTCAAAGTATTGAACATGACCTCAAAACGCCTGTTCTACTGAGTGTTGACATTTTTTGCCTCCATTCATTTTGTCGTGGTTATCCGCCGCTTCGTCAGGCTGATTGTGCCGTTCTGATCGTGGCGGCGGGCGTGGGAGAGTTCGAGGCCGGCATTTCCAAGAACGGACAGACTCGTGAACATGCCCTGCTGGCCTACACCCTGGGGGTGAAGCAGCTCATCGTGGGCATCAACAAGATGGACTCCACCGAACCCAACTACAGCCAGAAACGCTACGAGGAGATCGTGAAGGAAGTGAGCACCTACATCAAGAAGATCGGCTACAACCCGGACACGGTCGCCTTCGTGCCCATTTCAGGCTGGAACGGAGACAACATGCTGGAGGCCAGTCCAAATGTAAGCAGACAATGCTCTCGTGGTTCTGAGGGTGGTTTTTAAAAGAAGTTATTTAATATGTCCAGGACTGTCTCAGAAAATTAAGATTATTGTGATAAAGTTCTTTATCCCCTGTAATGCAATTCAAAAAACAAAAATGTCATACATTCTGGATTCATTACAAATCAACTGAAATATTGCAAGTCTTTTTTTTTTAATTTCAATATTGCTGATTATAGCTTACATCTTAAGAAAACTCAAAAATCCTATCTCAAAATATTAGAATATCATGAAAAAGTAATTTTTGATTTTTTAATTGCACTACAGAAGATAAAGAACTTTATCTCAATATTCTAATTTTCTGACAGTCCTGTATGTGTTAAGTCCAGAAAACAGCACATAACAAGTCATTTTCTGCATTTGTGATATTGTATTTGAATACTTTTTAATGATAAATCTAATTGATTTTTTACTCGATTTGGTTTCTTCTGAAATATGTATGACACCATTCTCTAATACAGAAGAGAAGGCTGGAAGATGCTTATTTAGGGATGTATAAATACCAGACAAAGTTTGTTTTTTTCCTGTTTGTAATCACTGCTCTTGTACTAGAAAGCAGTGAACTGGTACAGCATGCTCATAACCTTTTAACTAACCAATATTTGTAAAACGTGTTTATGGTTACGTAGGTGATGAAAGTATTATGAATATATTGTAATTTCCAGACTATAAGCCACTACCTTTTTCACACTGCGGCTTAGATGATGCTGCAAATTTAGTTTTTTTTTGGGGGGGGGGGCTAACAAGCTTTATGCTGTAGCGTCATCACATTGGACTGATAAAATTACAGTGAAATTCCATCACTGAAAAAGACAACTTTAATGGTGTTAGTGTGCAGGACAAAGACCAAGGTAGAGATCGGCTGGAGTAGGACAAAGCGGGGATAGAAAATGGATGGGTGGATGGACTTTTCCTTGTGTTATTTATTATCTTTTTCATCAACCGTGTTAAAGGCACTGTTCAGAAAAAAAGCATTTCCAGTACATATTTGTGGATGCAAAAAAAAATGTCTAAATATCACGTGCTCCAACATGGACACCTGCAGTTAATTGACAAGTGTGGACTATACATGCACACATATATTTGTTTATTTTTAGCCGGTGCGGCTTATATTCAGGTGCGCCCAATAATCCGGAAATTACGTTACCTATAAATATAAATGTAGTTTTAAAATTTTTTATGGACCTATATAATCAAAATGTTCAATCGGGTGCCTTTACTTAATCTGGTGTTTTGACTCTGGTAGATGACCTGGTTTAAGGGGTGGAAGATCAACAGGAAGGACGGGAACGCGTCAGGAACGACCCTGCTGGAGGCTCTCGACGCCATCCAACCTCCAACTCGTCCCACAGACAAGCCTCTCCGTCTCCCATTGCAGGACGTCTACAAGATTGGAGGCATGTAGAACCCCGAGTGGGGCACTGATCGGGGAAAAGGGGCCTGTATCTCCCCGCATATTATACATTCACAAATATCCATCAAATAATTTGAGGTATAAACTCTCCCATTGGTTTTTGGAAAAGTCGTCTATTGAGATTATTTTGCTGAAATGTCTTCAACCCCCACTGAGAAAACCCAAATGGAAAATGCAAATTTGCAGATTTAGTTTACGTCAAACCACAAGCAGAGCTTGAACTTAAAGGAACAACAAGGATAGTAAAGTCTGACTTAACCTAGCTAAAATAAGTAACATCTTTGGTCAGAACTAAAATTAACACTTGTTTTGTCTGGCCTGCTGTGTGAAACTATTTTCAAGAGTTATTCATTATTGATACCAATCTTTTATTTTGTCTTTTTTATCGTGCATCCGCCACTCGCAAACAGGTTTTTTTGAACACTTCTCTTTCAGTGACGTGAATGACATCACTTACTGAAGGCTTTGATACGACCAGTAATAAAGTACTTTTCTGGTGAGAAGGACATTTTCACATTGATGTTGGTTGGATGTTCTCCTCAGGCATTGGAACGGTGCCCGTAGGCCGTGTCGAGACGGGCATCCTGAAGCCTGGCATGGTGGTGACCTTTGCCCCCGTCAACGTGACCACCGAGGTCAAATCTGTGGAGATGCACCATGAGGCTCTGTCAGAGGCCCTGCCCGGTGACAACGTGGGCTTCAACGTTAAAAACGTGTCCGTCAAGGACATTCGCCGTGGAAACGTGGCCGGGGACAGCAAGAACGACCCGCCTCAGGAGGCCGCCAACTTCACCGCTCAGGTGGGGGATTTATTCATAGATATTATCAGCGTGATGTCACACGTGAAACCCTGATCTATTCTCAGAATCAAGCATCAAGGCTGTTTTTTTTTTTTTTTTTCTAATCTTATTTTTATCCCGCCTATGGCTGACGTTGATTTATGCCGAAGTCACGCAGAAGACCGTTTTAGTTGAAAGCCCCTTTTTCTGTGATCACTTCAAATGTCGTATGTATTTGAACATTTTCATTTGGATCATTTACAGGTGATCATCCTGAACCACCCCGGTCAGATCAGTGCCGGCTACGCTCCCGTGCTCGACTGCCACACCGCTCACATCGCCTGCAAGTTTGCCGAGCTCAAGGAGAAGATTGACCGTCGCTCCGGCAAGAAGCTGGAGGACAATCCAAAAACCCTGAAGTCTGGCGACGCTGCCATTGTGGACATGATCCCCGGCAAGCCCATGTGTGTGGAGAGCTTCTCCGAGTACCCGCCCCTGGGTAGGTCCCACTGATTGAAACGAGAGAAAGGCGCTAAAAATGGCAAACGCTAAAAATATAAATCCGTGCTTTCAGGTCGTTTTGCCGTGCGCGACATGCGCCAGACAGTGGCCGTCGGCGTGATCAAGGGGGTGGAGAAGAAAGCCTCCACCACTGGGAAAATCACCAAGTCTGCCCAGAAGGCCCAGAGGGCCAAATGAATGTTGTGCTACTCTGCCGACCACCGGGTCTCCCAGGGCAGGACGTCAGTCATCCAACTCCATCCGACAACTGGCTGCTTCAACTTAATAATCAAAGACTGGTTAATCATCACAATGCATCGCAAATCCATTCGAAGGAAAGAAAATTAGATCTATAGTCTTGGAGTCGTTGCTCCTACTGACCATTACATACAACGTAACAACACAGATAGTTTCAAGCGTGCACTGTTGAGTCGATTCATGCCCAACTGTGATATTCAACAATGACAGTTATGGGAATTTATCACATTAGCTCTCGAGTGCAGGTTCTGGTATCTTAATATTGTATATGTTGTCTTGCTTTTAGTGTTTGTTTGCAACTACATGCTATTCTGTAGGAGCGTCGGACAAGAAGTCATAACTATGTTCTTCTGAATCGTAGGTAAGTAGAACTTAGTGATTTGTTGTGTTTTAAGCTTTAAAAAAGAAAAAAAAGGTTTCAAACGAATTCTCCAATTCGTTTTCTCTCCGTGGCCCCATGGAGGCCACCTGGTTCTTAAAGCACTTTGATTGGCATTTTGCTTACTTTGCACTTGTACTGGAGACGTTTAAATTGTCATAAGCTATTGCACCTTACTGTTCTAGATGGCTCAAGCCTCTTTGCAACATTAAACATGTTTCAGTCTAGGTGCGTGATCTGTGGATCTTCTCAGTCCCTTTCTACGGGTGGAAAACAAACCCTCCAAAGTCGGTTGTGGCCCCCCGCTGTCCATCCGTCGTAATTGCATCCCAGCAGTTAGAAAGGTTGTCCACAAGGTGTAGGTGTTGTTTTACAGTGTAAGATTAGTTCTCAGTCAATCAGGTCAGGACCTGTCATCACGTCGAATCATGGCAACTGGACTTTGTTTGATTTCTTAAAAAGACATAAAGAGAGGGTTCTTCATTTCTGACAGACTGGGGAGTTTCTAGGATATATCTTTAAGGGTAGGGGATTGGACACTGGCCTAAGTTGAATGGGATTCATGATGCTAATGTGTGTGTCGTTGGGCGGAAATTGGGTTGAATGGGGTTAAAAGGTTGAATTGTGCGTCGTCATGTTAATACTTCTGTCACGGCGAAACAAAAACAGTAAATCGGGTAACTCATCGGAGTTGGTGTATGATTCGGGTGTCGTAAGTTTAACCTTGGGACTGCAGGTAAAAAAAAAAAACTGTTAGTTGGCCCAAGTTGTGCCTCAAATCAGGTGAACAACGGTACCATGCTCTGTTTAAATCCCAACACAGGTGAGCTAATCAAATCGCTAATTACACACATTAACGCAACAACCACTTTCAACACAACTGCTTTCCAATGACACAAATTAACAGAAGGAACTCCATCTATCTTTGACCACCTGCTAGAACTGAGAAACCCTCTAAAATGGCTTCAACGTCTTTTGAGAAAATAAACAGTCCAGTTGCCACCATGTTAAGATTTGACACGGATAAAAACGCTTCTAAATAATCTTTATGGCTGAGCAATGGATCAGTATATTTTTCTGATATTCATGCTATATTGTATCGTGGATTTTTTTTAACTGCATATCCAAACATGGATCATTGTCTGCTAACGCTATTGGTCGTTTCCTGATGCTGACCATAGTTTGCTATTTGCTTTCATTTAGCTTTACCAAAAACCGTGCAATTGCATTCTGTCACCTCTGTGAAGTAAAAGTAAATACAAATGAGAGAAATAGAATGTAAATATATAAATACCTGAAAAAAGGCCAAATTAGGAAGAGTAGATCCAGAGATCTGATCAGTGAGAACGGTCCAAACTCCTTAGATACGGCGTTCGTTGCTTTAATTTTTTTTTCCTAAAGCCGTTGAACAAATGTGGAATTAAAGTGATCATTTTGGAGAAACGTAATTTAATTCACATTGACAGAAGACAGCACGACAACTTTGTCAGCTAGATAAGGGATTGTTACTGATACACAGGGAAAAGAGCAAGTTTTTCCAAATATGCCAAATCACAGCAGCTGTTTGATGACATGTAGAGCAGGTCTGACAGGAGTTCGAGAAAACACTGCCTTTTTCCGGGAAGAGACCTCGACTGATCCCAGCTCAATGTGGGCGGCCTTCTGTCTCCGCTGGTCAGAATTAAGAGAAAGAATTTATTTCTATTAATAACCTAAATAATCAACGCTGGACGCCTGAAGAGACGCTACAGTGGATGAAACTTGAGGGTCAATATCGTCCGTCGTTGACGGGACACGCGTGAAGGCAGGATTGGCGGAGCGGGACGAACGAGGGCTGACTCATCGGATATCTCCTTGCTGCATAACCTGGGGCCAAAGCCAATACCAAAACAGAAGGCAAACATCACTACCAAGCATTCTTAAAAAATACCGTGGGCGGTATGGCATCCTACGGTTGAGCGATCTGCCTGGGAACCAAACATTCCTGATATCTACTAGTGTGTCAAAGTGTTGTTGAGCAAGACCCCCTGGCACCGCCTAGATCATGGTTCCTTCATGATGGCTTAAATGCAGAGAGGGACAATAAAATAATAAAACAAGGTTTAAGCATATTCTTCAACATGGGAGGTGTCGGACCCCTGGATCAAGATTTGGAAGATGGTACCAGAGAAGAAGAGCTTGGTTTCTGAATACCCTGCCTCCTATTCTGCTCTCAGTGGCCCTGCGTCTACTATTCTCCTGGGAGAACAGTAAAAGGCTACTATTTGCCTGGGAGAGCGACAGACCACTTACCACGTTTTTTTTTAATCTCTCTAAACGGCCCCTGCTCCATTCCGAGGCAGCTTGCAACTCATCTGAGTTAGTAACGCCCATGATAGCTCATGAGTAGAGCGTGTGGAGGGGAGGGGTTTAAACTAGACTATTTAAGCCGACTCCCCTTACATTTCTCAAACATGACTGGCAGAGGGAGACCACGGAAATCGGCAGCTGAAACGGCAGGAAAGCCTGCGAAAGCCAAAGGCAGAAATGCAGCTGCACCTCAAAGGGAAAAGGCAGAAGACAAGCTCTGCGCTGCCGCGAAAAATTTGGAAACAACCACAAAAACAGATTCCATAACTGCAAAGACGGCAGACAAGAAGGAGAAGACACCTGGATACGCTACAGGAGCTTCTGCACCGGGTAAAAAAGCTAATGCTGTTGGAGACAAAAAACCACCTGAGAAAACAGTGACCAAGCCGGCTGTTGAAATAGGTCGAAAACATGATAAAAAGATAAAAAATGTTGAAATTCAGGCTGCAATCGATGTTTCAACAATACCTGAAGTGAAGCCGCAAAGACAGCGCCAAAATCCTGAGAAGGCTCAAGAACCAGGAAAGGGAAATGAAGACCACAAAATCCTAAAGAAGGTTCTGGACGATGTGAAAATAAAGGCCAGGGAAATCAGCAGTGCATCACAAGTTGTCAATGACATAATAACAAAAATAGTGAAGTATTTGAAAAACAAATCCGAGTACTTTAAGGATCTACAAGAACCACTTCGAACTGGAAGTTACTACGAAAAACTCAAGGTAAGCTGAGATAGCCTGAGGAAGGAACGTCAAGGTCGCAGCACTCAAAAGATTTCTTATTTTGCAGATTTCCAACCCAGATGAATTTGACATCATGATGCCGATGCCGGTCGACCGAGTCAATGTCACGGCGTTTGGAACACAAGGAGCATTTTACAGCGTTGGATTAAAACGGGGCAACAACAAACTTAAACATTTTCAAGAAAATGAAGTTTTGTCCGCCAGCAAGATGCTGGACGCATTCAGGAATGATATAAAGATATGCATCGGGTCATTAAAAGGTATTATCTGTGAGAAAATTATTGTTTTGAATTTACAGGTGCATCGCAAAAACTAGAACATCATGAAAAATATTTTTTGTCACTCATTTCGGAGTAAAACCCATGTATTATATAGATCGAATATGGCCTTTATTTATTGAAAATTCAGGCTGGGCTGTGTGACTGCTAAATGTTCTATATCCTGTGCGGTTGTGGGTATGTGAATTATTATTCACAAAAATTCAGCTTTTCATCTCTACGTCCAAATGTGAATACATTTAAAAAAATTGAAATTAACAAAAATAAATAAATAATAAAAAAAATAGTAACAAATAGTCATAATAATGTGCACATTAACAGTAAAGTGCACAATAAACATTAATTTATGAAGTATAAAGTGCACGCAGATACAATCTCCTGACACTGAGGTGAAAGGACGAAGGATATTTAACAACATAAAACCTGAAATGTATAAATAAATGTAGTTTGAATGTAGAGATTATGTATTTAGTACATAAATACTATATACGAGTGACGTGCAGTCAGGGGAGGCCGTGCCTCGCTTGCCAATCTTAGAAACAAAAAAAAATGTAAAATGAAAAAAAGAATGAAATGGTTATATCAATCAGTGATTTGCTGGATGAAGGAATTTTTCATTTAACTTATCCAGTTTTACATTTTTTTTTATTCAAAATGGGTGGATTTGAGGCCGCGGACCGTTGAGCATCGACGTAGATGGTACTTTTGCTATATGACCTACAATTTTTGGCAACAACTATATTTCCGTTACTAGTTTCTCGTGCTAAGGGATCACAAAGCGGCAAACAGTTCTCCTGTCCCATGGCAGGGGAAGATATAGTTTAAACATAACCCGAAATGGTGAATAAGCCGTTCTGTGGGGTTCATGTTTATAAATCGGTGCCTCACCAGCCATGAACCTCGCCGCTCCTCACTGCTAGATACCTTGTTTCTGGCATGTTCTCCAGAAAATCACAAACTGAGAATCAGCAGTGAAATTATTTGAACTGTCTGATTTTTTTTTTTTACGCATCATCATCGCCGTCACCATTCTCAGAAACCCCCGCGTAAGTAAGCCCAAGGCCAGACCTTCCACCGCTCGAGTCCGGGCGCTCGCCGCTCCATCAGATTCAACTCTGAAAATGATTTTCGTTTGTTGTTTCAGAATGGAGCCTGAAGAGGAAGAAACCAGGCTGCCCGGCGGTTACCCTGGAGACAAAGATAGATTCCCACGTCATCTCGCTTGACGTTGTTCTCTGTCTATTTAATAAATCCAGTTGGCCGGATTTCACAATGACGGGCATGACTATAGAAAGGTGGCTTGGATCTAAAGTGAGAAGGGATTACAGGTGGTCGGGATATTACCTGGTCCCAAAATTTGAAGGAAAAAAGGACACTGAAATTGATGGCGTCCTGAATAAAGGTAATGTCGCTGACCTCACATGACCCCAGTGCAACCAAATCATATTGTAAATTCACAGAAATGACACACTAACAAATTCCAACAAGCAGGATGCTGCTTTTATCACATATTCCTTAACCAAAAATTGTCTTTTTTTTTGTGTGTGTCTTTTGGTGACATGGAGATGTTTGGCGGATATCATTCTCTCATGTTGAAAAAGCAATTCTATGCAACCATGGGTCGCAGAAAACATGCTGTGAGAGTGACGGGGAACGCTGCTGCAGGTTAGATTTGTGTAAAATCCACAATTAAGATGTAAACACTGACAAAGGTGTGATGCATTTTCCTATTTACAAGGATTTGAGTCAGTGAACAAAAATAAAAGAAAAACCTACCACAGCATTCGTCAAGGGAATTCACCCAGTTGGTGCGTTTCTTTCTCCGTACACAGGAAGGACTGCCTGAAGCTCCTCAAGTACCTCCTCAACCTGCTGAAAGAGAAACACCCCAAAATTAAGAAGATCTGCTCGTACCACGCTAAGACCACCCTCCTCCATGCCTGCTGCTCTAAAACTCAGGACAGCGACTGGAGGGCTTCGGATCTGAGCCAGTGTTTTCAGAGGCTCCTCGAGACTTTTGAAGGCCATTTGGAAAGAGGAGAGCTGCCCAATTTTTTCATCCCAGGGCAGAACCTGCTAGCTCAGGTGCCCGACAAACATCGTAGAGAAATAGCCAGCAGTATCAGGTTTGAACGAGAAAATGGATATCCTATTTTTAAATTAAAAATTAATTAAAAATCAATTAAATTAAATTAATTAAAACTTTCTGCATGTTTTTAGGAACCCTTGAACATTTTTAGCAAAATTAGACAAATACAAAGTAATTGCATTACTTTGTGATTTTTTTTTAAATGTAACCAAGTCACATTTTCCGGCGATTCCTCGAAACACTGTTTAAATTTTATGTACAAATTTTATTTTTCAAGTGGTTGTGGTTTGACTGAAATTAGATCTATTGGAAACTTTCAAAATTGTGAGAAAAAAAAATGACAAGTAAAGGTTACAATGGTCATTCTGGGTTTACATGTGTGGTAATATACTGAAAAATAAACCGGGCCTGCAATCAGAAAGCCAGTTAACCCTCTTCCCTTTTTCACTAAACCGGTTACGCGATATCACGTGTTTGCTTCCTTCCGGATTTCACTTTTTTTTATTTTTTTTTATTTTCATGTTTTGTTTTTTGTTTTTTTGGTCACACATCAATGTTTCAGCTCATCAAACACGTCTAAATATTACACAAAGATAACACAAGTAAACACAAAATTGCATTTTTTATTCCCCAAATGAGGAGTTTTATTATGAAGGGGGTTGGGGGGATCCAAACCTACATGACCCTGTGTCATGCAGGTGTGTGCGTGTGGCGTATAAGTAACACAGCATATTTCGCAGTGAAATAGTGGTGGTGGTTTTGCTGCTTCAGGACCCGGATGACTGAACCCTCAATTCTGCTGGCTGCCAAAACATCCTAGAGGAGAACGTCTGGCCATCTGACCTCGAGCTAAAGTGCACTTGGTTTCGGCAGTTGGAAACAAAACATAACAAAATGAAGCGCACGGAGGGGTTCATCCTGGGAAAAACTCTCCACGGTGAGTGAATGACAACAATTCTGCAAAAATGAGTGGGCCATATCAATAATTGAAATCAATTTTATTTTAAAATTGATTTCATTTTTATGAATTAATTATTTGAGATTCACAAATTATTTCTAAATGCACTGTAGTATAGAAGAATCCAGTTATGACAAGCTTAGGGTTCCAGACCAGAATAGATATTATCTAGCCAGCAAAGCAGAGTACAATATCACTTCATAAGCAAAGTAACAAATATTATTTTGCCTTCTTGAAACCCTAACCCAGATGAAGTCCTGCAAAAATCAAAAGATTGCAAGAAACATCCAAAACAATAATAAACAGTACGACTGCTTGAGTGGAAATCTGTCTGTATTGTGCACTTTCAATACAATTTAAGCAGCGAAAGACTGAACAAACCCAAAGTTTAAATGAAAATTCAAGCCAATATCAAACTAAAACAATATCCTTGTTGATCCATATTGAAAAACAATAGAAATGGATGAGACCGTGTCTGGTTACTAAAGAACAATGTCAGTCCACACACAACATCAACATAATGGATCATAATTACCATATTTTGACTGCTCACCAGCCTCCTCTCCCTCCATCGCATCGCCTCCCACCACCCCTTCCCCACCGTCCCTGTCCTCCCCAAGGGCCGGACATCTCCTTTTCCTTCTTGTGCTTCTCATATCTTTCTGCCATGAGCACCAGCTCCTCAGGAACCTCCTGTAATACATTTACACTCACACGTTTTCCTTCTCCACATCAATAATTGAGCAACGAATGTTTCATGCTCATTACCTGTCCTCCCCTCTCCAGGATGGGAATCAGCTCAGGTGCCATCCTCCAGTCTTCTCTAGTCACCAAGGTAACAGCGGCACCGGAGCGTCTGGATCATGACAAAATTTAAAAAAAACAAAAAAAAAAAAAAAAACAAACACTCACAATTAGCCAGATAGCAGTCAAGACTTCATGTGCAATAGAAAACAGAACGCATTTACCGTAATTTCCTGACTATTAGCTGAATGCTATTTTTTTCACAAGCTTTGAATACTGCGGCTTAAACAATGATGGATGGATGGATGGATGGATGGATGGATGGATGGATGGATGGATGGATGGATGGATGGATATTTTGGGGCTAATGAGCTTCATGCCGCCAAAATATTTAGCCTCGTCACATTGGACCAATGAAATGACCATGAAATACCGAGGCCGTTCAATTCCGACACCGAAGAAGAAAATGACTAATGGTTTTAGTGCGCAGGAGGAAGAAGACAGCCATTAGCTGGAGTAGGACAAAGCAGGGAGAGATAATGGATGCATGGACTTTTCCTTGTATTATTATTAATCGTTTTCATCAGCCATATTACAGGCACTGTTTAGACAAAAACATTTCCAGTACATATTTGTGCATGTTACCGGTCCGTATTTAGCTGAAAGATAAAAAAAAATGTTTCTGTGAAGTTTAGATAGTATGGACAGCTTATATTAATATTTGGGACAAACAGATTGTTCCAGCTGCAGTCAGGGGCAATAGATTGTGTCAATCACAACCACTGTTTTTGATTATGTGCACAATGTGGATCTGAATATCCTAAGCCCTGGTTGGGGGATGGTGGAGTTGTTTTGGTAACAAATGTTCTGATGACGTCTTCCTGTGTTTTTACACATTCTTTGACATGGATCACTGCAAAACGTTGTTTACCCAGCTCGGCCAGTGCGGCCCACACGATGGACATACTCTTCTATGTTTCTTGGGAAATCAAAATTGAACACGTGCGTAATGTCATGGACGTCCAATCCTCGAGACGCCAAGTCTGTAGCCACCAGGATACGAACACGTCCTGGAAAAAAAAAAGACAGTGCACGTAGACTTGCCGTGAGGGGTGAATAGAATTTGCTTTCCGATGACATTGTTTCTGCTACTCGCCCTCTTTGAAGTCTTTGAGAGCTTCCTCCCGATCACACTGCTCACGGTTCCCATGGAGACTCTGCACAGCCAGCCCTTGGAGACACATGTCGCTGGACAAGTCATCCGCCCTCGAATCACACACAAATACGAACAAAATACTTTGCATAAAATCAAAGTAGCATTTATGGTATGCCCACAAGTCTGAGATAACTGGACTGACAAAGCAATTGTTTCATCAACCACAATCAAGAGTTTCCGTTGCCACTTACGTAAGCTTCTTGCTGACAAATATGATGACCTTGTCCTGAGGCAGCATGTTCCTAATAAAGTCATACATGTAGCACTTCTTTTCCTGTTCCTGGACAATTAGCACTGTCTGATGCACCGTGTTAACTGCCTGCACAACACAGGAAGGAAAAAACATTTGAGTGTTCAGAGAGGAAGTTCACAGGATCTTAAAGTCTAAACCCTGGGGAACTTCAACTCTACATCTGTCAGAATCTTATCACTCAAGCCTTTGTTTCAAACAGATTTTAGCATCATAATAAAATATGAAGAATGTCACAGGATCCTTTCAGGATTCGTTCAGCTCATTCCCACTTACTGCCAAGTCCAGAGTTCCAACATGAATCATCATGGGATTCTTCAGGTAGTTCTTGGCCAACCGTCTCACACCAGTGGGCCAGGTGGCACTGAAGCATTTCATTTACACGAGTGGTTGGGGTAAAGTAAATAAATAAACAGACAAACAAATGGAAGTAAAAATTCAATGGGTTCAAACAATCAGACTCCATAAAATTCCACAGGAAAACATCTGCATAATTGCTGCAAAGAGCTTAAAGCGTAATGCATTGGGTTTGAATTTGCTTCAACAAGTTCCATCATGTCCTTCATTGCTTGGGAATATGTGGATCAGTCTTTGAGTTATGAAGTGACACATAGAAACATTCATTTACAGCATGATGGAAGGGATTCTTCAATCTCGGGGGAAATTAGCTGTTGCTCTATATAAACAGTCTTGACTTCAATCTACCTGGTCATGACAGTTTGCCGGTCTGGGCGGATGTCCAGGAGAATCTTCATAATCTGAGGCTCAAAACCCATATCTAGCATTCGATCTGCCTCATCCAGAACCTTCCCCCCCGTTATCAGAGGGGAGGGGGACGCAGACAAATAACAAAATCAAATGTGCAGAATTCAGTTTGTGAGCTTAGTGTACTTTTGTTTACATTGTATACACTGGAAATGTACAGAGAATTATGTGTGTGTGTGTGTGTGTGTGTGGGGGAGGGCAAACCAAGTAGGTGATGGAGCGAAGATTGATGAGATCATTCATCTGTAGGTCATTTAATCTTCCTGGTGTGGCGATCACTATGTCCACCCCACCCTCCACCAGATGGATCTGGCCCCTCCGATCCCCTCCGCCATAGATACAGATACTGAGAGAAAGCAGAAGTGAAAATATCCTTGTCAGCCAGGCGTCCTTTGGTGACTCATGAGAAAATAAAGAGCCGTACCTTTTGTAGTCTTTGTAGCGATACTTTTTACACTCTGCTTCAACTTGTAGGGCCAGTTCTCTTGTAGGTGTGAGAACCAACATGCCTGGCCCGCCCTGCTGAGCCCTCGGTCTAAAACGGAGACAGCAATTATCCATTGCAAAAAATAAAAACATAATAAATTAGATAGACATTAATTATGCATCATCTACGAGTTTTTTTTTCTCATAAAGATGTCTTGTAGCTAGCGGTTATCTAAACATCACATGGAGATTAAAAATGTCTTTGCAGATGTTGATGGGCGGTTCAATCATTTTATCATCTTTATCAAATGTGCAGAGGTGTCATTTGCCTTCAGTAAATCCCGACGTAAGTCATCTGCCGTGAGTAAAGGGAGGAGAAGAAAAAAAAAAAAAAAAAGAATAAAACTCGTTCCAGTAGCTCATTCATTAAGGTCAGGTTCACTGCTACCCCCAGCTTCTTCCTCCTCTTAATGTTCACTTTGTGAAAAATAAAAATGTTATTTAAAGACACCGCCCCCCCCTCAAAACCAGTTGCTGAAATATTCTTGCTTTGCCTTAAACTGCTGAGCTTGAATGGCGAGTGAGGTAGTTGACATCTTTGCCGGCTTGAAAACAATGAACACAACTTATGGCCAGACAGTTGTGCTGCACTCACACCGGCTGCCCATCCATGTGGATGAACCCTGGCAGGAGGTAGCCCAACGTCTTCCCGGTGCCTGTCTGAGCAATGGCGATCAGGTCCTCCCCACTCAGCAGCACAGGCCATGCCTGGGACTGACAGAGGGCCCGTTATGCAAAAACAAGCAGGAAATCACAAACCACAGGAAACTCTCTGAGGGTATGATGTAAAAAAAATGTATTAAGGTCACCGATATCAAACTACTCAACTCCTGGCTTGACTAAGATTTTTTTCAGTGGAAAGAGTTGAAATTTTGATATCCATATCCTTCATGTTTCACAGTGGTTTTAAATACATTTGAAAGTATTTTATCCTAAGTTAGCATGTCATTTGTTTGAGTCATATCAAGACAAACCACTCCATTTTCATTCCACTCATTTGAAAATTTCATTACAATTTCACAGCCTGACAGCGACTTCACAAGTATGAATAAATATACACATACCGGTTTAACCGGTTATCCACTGAAGATTACACACACTATATGGCCGGAAGTATTTGGTCACCCATGCAAATAATCAGAATCAGGTGTTCAATTGCTTCCATGGCCACAGGAAGCACCTAGGCATGCAGACTGCAAAATTTCAAAAATTCCCATTAACACATTCCTGAACCTTGTGGACAGCTTTCCCAGAAGAGTTGAAGCTGTTATAGCTGCAAAGGATGCACCAACATCATATTGAACAATATGGATTAGGAATGGGATGTCACTTAAGTTCATATGCAAGTCAAGGCAGGTGAATGATTACTTTTGGCCATATAATGTATGTGGATATTACAAAACAGAAAGCTTTGGCAGATGGGAACCAGCCGGTGAGGGAATCTAGTTTCATTTTAGCACTGAACTGATCACAGCTTTCTGTGAAATGAAAGTTAAACCAAGTAGGAGCAAGAAAAGCTTGACTTCCTCTGACAGGAAGGGGGAGGGGGTACCATGCCTTTTCTCTAGTATTAAACACACTAGGATACATCTACATATGAAACCGGCCATATAAATCTTTTTGCGGATAGTGTCCCTATCTTAAGAGTGATATGATGTGCAGTGCATCAGTCTTTTCCAGGGGTCAGTAACCTTTAACACTCAAAGAGCCACAACGACGGAAGTGAACAGTGGTGGAGGGAGGAATGACGACATGTTTGTCAACACCTACTTCAAAATGTCTAATCACACAATATTTGTCAAGACAGCACATGAGTATAAAAGTTGGGCTCTCGTCTCTTGAATTCATCACTTGAATCGAGTTTAGACCCGGCCAGTCAAGGAAAACTTGCGAAAAAATTACAACACCAACTCGTGGAATTCCCGTGGTCTGACATTTCCAGGCAATGACTTTTATTTAAGATTAAAAAGGAAACAGCTGAGTCAAAGATGTCCAACTGTTTTTTTTTTACATGGAGTCTCACTATACAGTGGCCTTATCATTCAGTTCAAAAACTTAGCCAGATTAAAAGAATATATACCTTTCCTGCCTTTTTAACAATAAATTCTATGATTTTTTTTTTTGGAAGAAATACATTTCCACCCATCACATGGTTAACGGACACTAACCTTCAATCAAAATACATCCACATACGGCAGGTTATGTGCTTGAGTCTCACTTCAATATGAAGTAGGTGACGTTGAAATAAGTTAAAAATTGGTTTTGTTTTTCCATTGAGAACATGATCAGTTGTACTGCTTTAAAATGATTAGACCAACCACTTAGCAGTTCCTTACCTGGATAGGGGTCGGTTTAACAAAGCCAACCTGGTCAATGCTCTCCATGATCTCTGGATAAGGCTCAAAGGCTTCCAGAAAGGTCCGGCAGGGTTTAGGAAAGGGACGCTTCTCCACAGCCTCCCTTAGGTCATCTACAAAGATATTGTTATGCTCTTTCCTGTGGAGAAATGCAACAGGAAAAGAATGAATTAGTTAAAAAGGCACAGTTGTTTGGGCCATACAGAGCTACTCCTGCTTGGGCTATAAAGGAGATTTAGGACATTCTGTTCAAGTCACTGAAACTTAAACACAACAGCAAGTTTATGATCCACTAAATTGAAGAAAAGGGCATGAAATGAGGTACCCTAAATCATCTAAATGGGCACCAGAGGAGGTAAGAGATGACTTCATTTGGTGTATCGTCAAGTGCACTGCAAAAAGCAAACAAGTGCTGGGTCCACTGTTTCATAGATTTTACAGTTTTACTTTTATGACTTTGGAAAGACTGACTGAAGAGATAATGTCAATTCAGGTTGTTTGTTTAATGTCTTTATGACGTAAGAGGATTTGTCTTAAATAAATAAACAGGGGACATCCGTTGGAATCTCATTTGCTGAGGATGCACAGAGGTGGAGACTTTTACCTCCATTCGCTGACTTGTTCTGCCGTGAGCATGGACACACTCTTTGCCTCAGTGTAGAAGGTCTTCTTCATGGGTGGGAGATCTAAAAACATATCAATTATGGATTAAAAAGTCACAGGAGGGTTTTTCTAGCAATGGCAGGTTTGTTTGTTTTTTATTTCACTCGAGGTAAAGTATTTTTGAAATTACTGATTGCCATATTTGCTCGTCCATGAAATACGAGCGCTCACCCTTCCATTTCAGTGCTTCATATGCGTCCTTGTTTTCCCGAATAGCGGTCCAGTCGATGGGTGGAGGGCCCGGGGCCGCACCTGCAGCCTGCGGTTGTGAAGAGGACCCGACAGACCCGAAGGTTCCTCTCATGCCTCCAACCCCAGCAGAACCTGGAAGAAGATAAGTGGATCTTTAACTGTGCTGGGACAAACAGAAAATGACTTTTGCTATCTGCGTTTGCAGGTCCTTTGCTAAAATCTAGTGGCGTTCAAGAGAGGATTTTAGCAGTAAACCATGGTGGGCTATTATATTTCTTCTTATCTTCACTATTGCCAGGTGGGGAAACCTGTGACCCCAGGGAACATGCTTATGGTGTGGTATTAGCTCTATGCTGTAGGGTTTTTTTGCACCTCGCATGGACACACACAGCACAGAACAGGGGATATGAAGTGCAATGAACAAACCCTCAAGAGACAACATGGAATATTTTAACAGGGATGATAAGAAAGGCGGTGAGAGCCTGAGATAATGAGACAAACAAAAGTCACCCAAACGCAAAGACAAGAAAATATGACAAAGCATTTGTAACGCTCGGCTGCACTTTTACTAGTGGGAGAAGAGGAAAGACCGGTGTGTTTACTGTGTACAAAAATGTTGGAAGCAGACAGCAAGAAGTCAAATTATCTAGGGTGTCACTTAAAGACGTTACACCCCTATTACGCAGATAAGCTGCTTGAGTTTGTTCAGCGAAAACATATCGAATATTGCCAACAATCACCCAGCTTTGTGAAAGCTACTTCAGTAAACCAGTGAGCACTGTTTTGTTAATAAAGTCATTCTTTGTTGCAAGTTGATCCATATTTCTTACTTTTTTTCTTTTCTTTTATGTTAAGGATATAATGTTGCGCAGAAGTGTACATATAACAATGTATGGACAAATAAGATAAGAAACTTTATTGATCCCCATAGGGAAATGATACTATTTATGCGGCAGAGAGTTGGGTGGCTTGCGAAATGTTTTGTGGGTAACAGAAAATAAATTTATAAAAATCCATATAAATGCCACCATGGAAATAAATCTGTCTCAAACACATTTTTCCAGAGATGGTGCTCCATCAAATCTACAGGGAAATGCAACTGATTTCCTTTAAGATTTTAGAGGCAATCTGATCCTTGTTTTGCAAATTAGAGGTCATTAAAATTCTGTCTCTTTTTGTAATTTTTTTTTTCTTTTTTTTAGATATGATTAAATATTGATTGTGTAAGTCCAATTTCTTAAGCAATACATCGTAGGTGCCAAATTTGTGTAATTCTATTTGGCCTGCAAAGCCATATCAAATGACTATTCGAGCTGGCCTATGGGTATCAGAGCCTACACCGCAGGTACCACTAATACTACAAACCCCAGAATGCTCTACTGGTGTTTTGACACGAAAATCACAACAGGACCCATAAACGCCCTCTCCTCTGTTGACAGTAGTTGACCTTATGCTAATACGGACACCGTGACACTCCCCAGAGAAATGGCAAAGAGAAAGGCAGAATAGAGGATTTTGCACGTGTGCAATATTAAGTTATCTAATGGATAATATTAAGCTTTGCTTGCTACATATTCATTTCTTAAGTAAAACTTGTTTGCGTCCATATGAAAAGGTTCATTGTTATCTCTGGAGGTAGATTTTTTTTTCAATAAATATCAATCTTGGTCTGCAACTTTGTCCAAAATTTGAATTTTGGCCCACTGTGTATTTTCAGTTTGAGATCCCTGCAATACATCATCCTTGCAAATCTCAAAATGACCTGTTGCATAGTTGAACTATAGGAACACCAAATTAAAACAAGCGCTACTATGACTTCCTTTTTTTTAAAAATAACTATTCTAATACCTACATTTATTGTAAAGCACTGATATCCAAATTAACTGGCGGTGCTGACGGGACATTTATCTTGTATCAAGTGCAGCTCCTGCGATGAATCACAAATTGAATAAAACTTTGCTAACATTTAATGTTAGTTGGAGTCACTGTGGAGAAGACAGGAGGAAGAGCTGGAGGTAGGAGAGATGAAGAGGTTCATTTTTTGGGAGTGAGGAGCACGGGAAGGATTAAGAATGAGTCTAGCAGAGGTACAGCACATGTAAGATGTTCTGGAGACTAGGTCAGATTGAGATGGTGTAAACAGAGGGGAGCAGGAGGACTAGACAGGAGATGTATGGATGAAGTGAAAGAGAACATGAAGTTAGTTGGTGTGAGAGAAAAAGATTAGATGGATGCAGGAGATTGACTGTGGTGACACCCTCTGATAAATGTATGTTTAAGGGATCTGGAGCTTAGGATGAAGGCTGGTGAAATGCACAGTTGAATCCAACAGAGGGAACAACAGAATCTTCACTAGGACACCGAGGGATGTATATTAAGTTACAGTGACCCTTGTGGATCCTGAAGACGAGAAGGTCGTACCGAACCCAGAGCGGCTTTCCGCCACCAAGTCCTCAATCATCTCCTTGGCCTTCTGCTGGGCAACGGTGGACCCAAAGATCACCACTTCACTGTCATAGTCCCTGTTATTTATCTGCACAAGAAGCAGCACATTACATGATAAATAAATTAAATTCAACACTTCACTGTCCTGAATGTGCGGGCACTCACATATCAAAAATACGATTAGATTACCTTGATGCTTGCACCGGACGTTTCTTCGAGATCACGAATCTTGGCTCCTCCGCGACCTTGGGTTAGAAGCGATGCCGAACGCTTTTGTTTCCATTTTGTTCACCGTGTATGAGTGCCCAATATTTGTTTACACATTTCAAACAGAAACAGACACAGTGGGAACATTTCGAGAGCCAAGTTCAGGTGAAGTAAGCTAACCTACGGCACTTCCGGTCGATTAGCGTAACATTAGCTAGGTGATGTTAGCTAGCGTAAACCAAAGTTATACGCTTTGACACAATTATTAGCTAACTGTGAAGAGCATATCAATAAAAATAACGTCCAACAAAACCTACCTATTATTCTCCCGACCAAGCCACATTCCACAGCGACCGTCACCGACGGGATACATTTAGACTTATCCGCGTTAGGCGCACCGAAACCTCGGCCGGGACGACAGCGGCCTCCCCGTTCCGGACCCCCATCGTATACCCCTCGGTTACCCCCTCCAGTTCTAAATCTGGTGTTGTTATATGTGATATTTTCGCTTCGACGGCCGTCGTCTGGCCTTTTACATGCTAACGGTGGCGGTTTAGTGTCAGGCGAAGGGATGGCAACACCATTCTCGTCGTACTCGGATTCCCAGTCGGACATCGTAAACTTGGACCCAAATCACTCGACCGGCATAGCGAGCTGTGAGTCATTAGCCGTGTGATGTTTACGTGCTCCGCTCTGAGCTCGTACATCTCGGTTGTAGAGTAAAATGTGAATATTATAAGTATTTTTTACTTTATTTTAATATTAACTTGCGTTCTTTATTTATTGTTAAATAATACCACTGAGTGTGATGTCCCAGAGTGGCGTCACCCGATGAAGATTTTACTCTTTAAAGTTAAGTTAGACTTCCGTACATGTTTAACCGGAGGAACTTGAACCTAGCACCAGGGAGCTCCCTCACACTTTTGTATGAGAAGTAATTACCTATATTTTCAAGAGTGTGTGTGTGTGTGTGTGTGTGTGTGTGTGTGTGTTCGTTCCTCATTCCCGTTTGTGCACTCCCAATCACACATACATACACGCAGACAGCACACACATACATACACATAGAATGTTTGTGGTTTTTGTGTTTGTTTCTCATTCCCCTTTGTGCATCCCCAACCACACACACACACACACACACACACACACACACACACACACACACACACAAAAACTACTACCATGAATGCACAACATCACCTCCACACCACTAAACCTCTGAAACTTCAGCCCCCAAGGGGAAAAAAAAGTCAATGCAATAAGAAAATAGACAATGGATGGGAAAAAAAACTCATTTCATTTTTACTTTATTAGAATAATAAAATCATTTTTGCATTTCTCATCCAGAGAATATAATCTGCACTTTTAATAAATTAATTTAAAAGAAATAACATTGTTAACATTATCAAGCTTTAAGGCCAGTTGTGTAATAAATTACTGTTCGAGCAGTAGGCTATGAAATTGTATTATTAGCCATAAATGCCATACAAAAGTGGATAAAGCTGAAAAAGTTAAGTGAACTGGATCCATGAACCACAACTAGTTTGTCTGAAAGTAAAAAAAAAAAATTAAAAAATTATGCTTGTCAGGCTAGTGAAAGTAAAAGCCCCTCGATGAAAAGTAGGAAAAAAGGAACAAATGTAAGAAAGGCACCGTTAAGCAATTTACAGATTGCAAAAAAATAAATGAGCAGGTTTTATGGGGGAGATAATTCATCCAGTTCCCCAGCTGGTCAAATTAATGCGTCTTCTATGTTATTCAGAATATTAACTTCACTACGTTGCTTTCGAGACAACAAATCGTATCATTAAACTACCAAGTCACATTTTCAGGCTCCTCAGACTCTCCAAAAAACAGCTGTGCTTTTATGATAAAGATATATTGCATCATACCAGACGAATTCCTGCATGGATTGGAGAACATTGAGAAACCAAACCTAAGATTACTCGCGAATGCAAGGTGTTAGAAAATATCACTTCTGGTACTCTACTACCGAATGTTAATTTGCTAAGCAATGCAGTTACTCACCATTCAAAACAAAGGGAATATAATAACAAATACATGTTCTTTGCGAAACGTTAAAACACACTTAAGACCGCTGTGACGGTGCATCCCTTCAGTTGTAAACATGCAAACCAAATCCGATGACCATTCTGTGCAGGACGCCGATCGAAATCCACCGATGAGAGGGCAAAGGAAACGAAAACTCCATGCCGAGTCTCCCGCAAGAACAGGTTTGCACCATTGACAGTTGCTCTTAAATCCAAATGTGAAAAATGTGTTAAATATTTGTCGCCAAAATAAAAACAAAACATGCAGGCGCAATTTGAACTCCCGAGTTCAAAGGATCGCAAAAAATCCTTCTGCATTTAATTTTAGAATCGGTGTGAAAGTCTTTTCAGCGTCGCAGTCACACTTTTATCTGTTTTCAAACATTCAGATTTGCATTCTCGACTCATTCACCTCCGATTTTGTCAATTTTTCAATGAATCTGTAGTTTGCTGCCTAACTTTGGGAACAGTTTCATGGTTATCTTTTCTTACTTGTCATTTTAATCAAAAGTATTTGTATTCATTTCAAACTATCCAGAGGTGTTGATAAAAATTGTTCAATTGAGTGACACACACATGCGTTTCCACCTAGAGCCACTAGGTGGCGTCAACAAGTCCCGACATCCCATGCAAACCGGACCCGAGTGTTAAACCTTAAATCCTGGTTGTTTCTCTGAAGGGCTTTCGAGGGGTGTGAAAAACAGCAGAGGGAACCGCAAAAGTCCATCTAGATCTCAAAAATAAACGAGACTCTAGTTTGTTTGCGGTCAAATTTCAAGCGGGGGACTCGGGATGGGGTGCAAATGTAAACCGATCTGGGTTTTGTGTTTGGATGATAGCATGGATTATTATCTTGGGTCAGAAAGGTGTCTCAGATTTCTCTCCCACTTTTTCCATACTCTTTTGTGGACATGTGTTTACGGCACTTTTTCAAAGACGTGTACTTTGCACAAATCCGAGCAAAACTATCCAGCTATCAGTGTGTGTCGCACGTTATACCACCCCTGGTGCTGCCTAACGTCGGGAGAAGGGAGCGGCATCCTTTCAAAGCTTTCAAATTTTTTTTCTATATGCACATGGTGCAACTGGCACCCATTACAGGGTTTGTCAAAAACAACAGATGACATTAAAAGGTTGCGTGTTTGTATAGTAAGTAATACAATAGTAAGTAGATTATCCGAATAAACCGGCCGGGAAGGTGCGGCGCCGGCTATCATACCAGATTTAAATGATAACGTCAATTTCTTCGTACCTTTCAGTGTGAATGTTTGGAGGAAAAGAAACATGCAGAACCGCATCCAAGCAAGTCTAGATTTGAAGTATTTGCAACAGCTTAGACATGCAGCATCTGATGCTCGAGCCAGGAGAAGCACGCGTGACTCATCTACTGCAATTCAGCACTCAGACCATTAAGGATGATCTCATCAGGCTCCGGGCCAACGCGTCTCGGACCAGGACCTTTTGTTTAAACGCCGGACGGCAAATTCTTGCCTCGTTCGCTCACCTGGTTCAAATCTACTGCAGGAGAATCAAAGAAAGAAATGTTCGGCGTCAACCCTGCGGTCGAGGAAAACGAACAGACTTTGTGTTTTGACTACATTTTTCAAATTAACCAACCACTTTCATTCTTCTGATTTCCAGGAAACAGTCCATGCAGTGAAGGACGCATGACAACGTAGCTAAACACATTTACATCGCAAAATACAAGCGGTTGTCTGAATACTAGGCCATCGTTCAGTCTCAGGTCTTGGTCAAGTCCGGTGCCTTCACAAACACACCAACTTACAGTTGGAGGATACCGTGTGTCAGAGTGTGTGTGCATGTGTGTGTGTGTGTGCGAGTATACTGGTTTCACCACATGTTAAGAAAGAAGTGGTTGATTTAAACTGCTGCTTGTCTGAGGATGATAACTGTTAGATCCTTTGACTCTTTTTTTTTGGCAAAGAGGAGAGTCACACAGACAAATCCTTCATTCATTCATTCATTCTCTGTACCGCTTATCTTATTACACGCGGGGTCACAGGGGTGTGGGCTATCACAACTGTGGACGAGAGGCAGGGTTCACCCTGGACGGTTGCAAGTCAATGACACGGCATCATACGGCAACATTCACCCTCTCATTCACGCATCTGGCAAATCTCCAATGAACCTCCTGCATTGGGTTTGGACTGTGGGAGGAACTCTGAGGAACCCCACGCAGACACATGGAGACTCCACGCAGAAAGACGCCCCTCCCCGTGGGAATCCAACCAGGGACCCCTTTTAGCTGTGAGCCGGAGGCGCTAACCGCCGCAGAGCCGCGCCGCTCCCACACGGATGTGTTTAATCGGAAACATTTCAGCAGTCAGCAGCACGGCGCCGGATGAAATATCTAAGGTCCCTCTCTTCCTGGAAGCCAGAAGAAGGTTCTTTGGTTTGAGTGTGCGTTCACACGGTCCGATCCCACGCAATCTCTTAAAACGGGTGCGTATAATTAGCACACAGTGAGACAGTGTGTAAGACATTTCAATCGTCTGAATCACTGCCGGGCCTTCTCGCCTTAATAACAAAATCCGGAAAACAGAAATATTGTCTCTCAGATTGCTACTCGAAGAGATGCTGGAATTCTTGCGGGGCTGGCGCGGTTCGGGTTTTGTCGACTGGAAAAATGAAATCTGACGTTACTCGATGCTGCCCCCTGGTGACCGGGAGGGGAACTTCACTTCCCGCATCGTCTCGCTCATTTTGGATCAGAATTAAGACCTTTTTTTTTTAAAAAAAAAAAAAAATCAAAACAAAACTAAACAAAACAAAACATGAACCCTTAAAAAAAAATAAAAGGTTTGAAAAGATTACCATGTCTAAAGCAACTAGAGAAAGATTCTTAGGGATATTTAGGTACCATTTGTATATTTTGTCTGGTAAGTATGCCCACTTCCATGCATCATTTTTTTTCTTTCCATAAAAGTGAGCATAATTAGACAAAATATAAAAAAGCATTTTGTGTTCATATACAAAGCAATAAATTGTACATTCACAACCCAGGGTATAGTATAGTGTCCTGTAAAAATACTTTAAAGTGGCTTCCCCAAGAATGCGGTGTTCATACAGTATTGGAGTGTGTGTATGTAATAAGTGTGTATGTGTGTGTGTGTGTGTGTGGTTATGTCAGCTGTATATGCGGTGTGTGCGCCTCCTCCACAGTTTGTAAATGCTGCGAGGGGCTGCTGTCCGGTCCCTGGGACAGGAAGTCGAAGTGATCCGCCGCCGGCTCCAGCTTGCACTCGCTGATGAAGAGTTCCCTCCCGTCCCAGTTGCTAAGGTCACCGTGGGTGTTTCCGCGCTCGCTGCCGTGGCTGCTGCCGCTGTGGTTGAGGGCGGAGGAGAGGACGGGGGCGCGGCCGGTCAGAGGCTGGCTGAGATTGTGCATGGAAAGGGACTTCCCGAGAGCGCCTCCCCAGTCCGAAGGCCTCGCGTCCGGGCTGGACGAGAGTAGCAGCAGGGGGTTCACCTCCAGGCTCATCTGCCTCCGCCAGACGCCGTCGGCTTTCAGGCCGGCCTTCTCCCGCAGCTGCACCGCCCCTCGGACCAGCTCCGCTTCCCGGTCCGCCTCCGCGCCGGGCCCCACCACCACGGCGGGGCCCAGGCCCCCGCTGTGCGCCACCACCTCGTCGGACAAATCATCCGGGACGGGGTCGGCGGCGCAGCGGAGGTGGGAGGGGTGCATCATGGGGGGCAGCTGGAGGGTAAAAGCCCCCGCGGAGGGAGGCGGCGGCGGCAGGTCGGGGAAGTGTGCTCTTTTGGTGGTGCCGTTCGGGGTGACCAGGGTCGGGTAGGGGCTGTCGGGGGGCAGCAGGGGCGACGGCGAGAGCGAGGCGGTCGACGGGGGGTAGGATGGAGGCGCCGAGTCCGGGGGGCCGTCGTCGTCGGCGGGGGCCAGGATGAGCCGCAGGCCCCTCGGGTTGGCGCCGAGGGAGTGACGCACGCCGTTATTCTCCCCGCCGCCTCGCACCAGATCCCCGCCTTGCGGGGACGGCAGCTCCCGGCCGATGTGGGGGGTCTGGTAGTCCGGGTTGTGCTGGCGGTTATCCAGCTCGAAAAGCGGCAGGGAGGACAGAGCCAGTGCCGAGGGACCTTTCTGCAGGACCTGCCGGTAAACGTCCAGCAGGGAATCCAGCTTCGACTCGATGGATGTGACCTGGGACGGGAGGAGGGAAGCGGTTACGCCGGCGTTTGTTATTTTTATGCGTTCACATCCTCGATAAAATCCAAGCCTGCGTTTAAAAAAACACAGATGATTACATTACATTACATTACATTTGGCAGACGCTTTTATCCAAAGCGACTTACAATAGACGACATAAGCACTGCAAATAACACCTGCAAATACAAGACGCACAGGAAATATACAGAACAGTAAGCTGGGGTTAATGTTTTTTTTTTTTTTGTTTTTTTTTTTGACAAAGATATACACCAACGTACACACACTGCATAGCCTGATGATGGATTTATGAGCGTTGTGTTTCTCGCATTTCATCCCATGTTTTATCTTGACCGTCGAATCCCGGGGATGGGATTGGTTTGAAATGGTTTGAAAACCTTGGGGTTTTAATCCGTGGCTTCAAAAACAGCAAAAAAAAAAAAAAAAAAAACAAACCCTGGGACGGCGGCGAGGATCCGTCCTTCCCCACTCACCTGCCTCTCCACCTTGCAAACGCGGCCCAGCATGCTCATGCCCTCGTGAGAATCTCCATCCGGGTGAAGTTTGTCCCTCATCTTCTTATCCACTGGAATCTGGCCTTTTCCCAAGATCTGATCCACCCTGACACACACACACACACATACACACACACACACAAACACACCGATGTGAGCGTGTTAGATAACCGTATCAGATGTAAGTAGCTGTCTCTGGTTATCCCAAGGCAAGCGATAAACCTAAAGAAACAGTAGCAGCAGCGTTAATAAAGCACACCACACACACACACACACACACACACACCTTTGAGTGTATCAGCAAGCAACCCCCGGGACTGAATTAAACTCATTACATTAAGCTTGTCCTCCATCCAGGGAGGGGGAACCGGTGTGCCACCGGGCCGCCGACTATTAAAATCTGCAAAAACTCGGAATAAGTCATCAGAAATGGGGGCATTACATCCGAAAAGGACATGAGATACTGATTTTTAACGTTTCGGCAGGGATAAATCAGCTTTTGGAGGCCGACTGGAGAAATTCTACTTCTCCCCACGCCTCCAGACGTAAGGCATGATGTACGTGGCGGTTAAGAAATTTTTATGCAGCTTTTTGTGCGTCTAGATGACTCCTTTTACCTTTTCAGGTCAGCGAGCAGATCCAGAACGTGTGGTATTTACTGAAACATTTCCTGACGCGGCGCGTTTCACACAGGTTAGTGCTCGCAAACGCGTTTTCAGTCGCAGGCTATGAAAGGGCATTTTCGAAACTGGAAGGGATGAAAACGTATCTGAATTCTTCTTTGGGAGCTGGGAGTTCAGAATTCCTCCGAACTGATGGAAAAAAGGGAGTAATTTAGTTTTTTAGTTTTCTGTCTCATAATATTTCTCAGTACATCAGGCCTCATATTTGGGATTTTTATTTAAGAACTTTGTCACATTACCTGTTTATGTATATTGTTAACACTCTTGGTGGTTTCTTTCATTGCTTATATTTTTAAATTTATAATTTTATTTTATTTTTTTTCTATTTTTGATAACTTTTCTGTCCACTGTCCACTTTCTGCTGTGAGTGGTTGAAATGTCCTCACTGAGGGACGATTAAAGGAATATTGTATTCTATTCTATATTCTAATTGTGTGTGTGTGTGTGTGTGTGTGTGTGTGTGTGTGTGTGTGTGTGTGTGAGATTTAACACTGGGGAAAAAAAAAAGTGTCATCCCCCTCAATGAACCACCCCAGGTCAGATCACACAGACCAGGTGGTGTCACAGAATTAGTTACGTTAATGAAGTTGGTTCTCAGACATGCAGACGGCGATGGCCGCTCACACACACACACACACACACACACACTGAATGCAAATATTGTCTGGCTAATGAAAACCACGGCGAGTTCAATGTGTCAAATTGGAAGAAAAACAAGGTTTAATGTCCAACACGTCACCGCAAACCCCAGACGTGCAGTGGCGGCGGTTATTGCACATCTTTAGTGACTGAAAGGCGAGCTAACGGTCAAGCTCGTGAGCTAAAGGGGATTCCAGTTAAAAGTCAAATTTAGTAAAATAATAAAAAATAAAGCAACCCTGAGCCCGCGAGCTTCTTCTTGTAATAATAATGCAGGACGGGAGAGGACATGTTCTTGAAACGGCTGGGACCAGGAGCACTGGCCAGGCTGGAGACAGAAGAGAGGCTGCGTCAGATGCATCTCACACACACACACACACACAGGCGCACACATAGGCGCACACACAGGTACGTGCTAATTCCAAAGGAACAAAAGGAAAGCCACGGAAACTTCTAGGGTTGATGTATGAAAATCCTATCGGGTTGATCATTCAAAAAGCGTCCAAAATTTAACAGCGTGGAAAAAAAACACACACACATGCACACACACACACACACGAGAACAAACGTTAATGGTTTTGGTTGATGAGGATCCGAGGAGCCACAATAAATCATGGATTGGAGCTTTGAGAAGGCCAAATGGAGCTTCTGGCGATGCTCTTGAGGCGTCTCCCTCGAAACTAAACCCAAGACGGGGTTTTCAAGGTGGCGGAGCCGGTCGCCCCCATCTCCTCCTAACAGCGTGCTGTTAAACTACAGATGGCGTTAATATTTAAGCATGTTATTGGGGTGCAGGGTTTGAGCGGGACGGGACGGGGCGGGGCGGGTCTGACCCCGGTGCAGAGTGTTTCCTCCGGGCCTGGCTGTAATATGAATGCAGGGAGGGAGAAGAAAAGGTCTTGGCACGGCTGCTGAAGGGCCTCGGAGGGGGACCCACTACAGTGTCTAATCTGGGAGGGAGAGGACAACCCACACACACACATACACACACACACACACACACATACAGATACAGGGTGAGAAGGAAAGCTTAAGAATCTAGAAGTGTGTCATTTTGCAGGATTGTCTATAAAGTGATGGAGAAGCTTAACAGGTCTAATGGAAAGAACAGCAGCAACGTCCAACTGTGTGTGAAACATTTCTGCACAATTACGATAATATCAGATAATTATTGATGATACTATTAATATTAATAATATTATTCACCGTAATCGCTTTATCATTAGTATTATTATGACTCTTGTTTGCTGTTGTTATAATATAATTAAATTGATAACAATAAACAAATTATTATTATTGTTATTTTAAAAACAGCAGTAATAAGGAACAATAATATTACATAATTATTACCTTACTGTTATCATATCAATGATGACAACAATAATAATTCTTTTTATTTTATTACTATTGATGTCATAACAATAAAAAACTATATTAATATTATTAAGAATATACAATCTACGAAATATATACATATTTTCTGATAATATAAATAATAAAAAATAATTGTTAAAATATCACAATATAAACAATAATAATTCTTCTTCTTATTTTATTATTGCTGTTATCATAAAATAAAAAACATATTATTATTAAGGATAAATAATATAATATTTGATTATCAATCAGTATTCTTATATCATAAATAATAAAACAATAACTGTTATAATGTCAATAATAACAACAACAACTTTAATAATAATAATAAAAATCATTTTTACCTTTTTGACTATAAAATACAGTAATTAAAGCAACGGCAACAAAAAGCAGAAGGAGAGTATAATTTGAGACCAATCAGAAGAGCAGAGATTCAATGCGGATTAGCAAAAAAAAAGATGGGAATAATCAGAAATTCTGAGAGATGGAACTTGAAATCTGGAGGCAAATTTCATAAAAACTGTAGCTTTGTCAATCTGGTTTCTTTGGACATGAAGGTGCTGTGGAGATCAGATCCATCTGCGGACAGGAAGGCAGCATTTGCGAAAAAAAAATAAAATCACACTAAACACTGATTTCATGGAGGTTTCACCCAAACCTTTGACCTCTGGACTGGATCATCTCATATCTCAGCTCTTAAAAGTTAAGATAAGATAAGATAAGATAAGATAAGATAAGATAAGATAAGATAAGATAAGATAAGATAAGAACAACTTTATTTATCCTGAAGGAAATTGTTGTGCCAGAGTTTCAAGCAAAACATAGCAATAATAGATAATAGTAGGAAGGAGGGAGAATAAGAAATACAATAAAATATAAAATGTCAAGGTTAAGGCTATCAAGTGTTTTAAGGTCTTAACAAGCAGAAACATTTGAATATTCCCGGCTGAAGGAAGATCTGGGTAAGACATAAAAATGTGAGCGTCCTGACCTGGTCTGCAGGCTCTTGATGCGGCAGAGCATGTCCAGGTGTCCCGCGGAGTACTGCTCGATGACGTCCTTCACATCGTAGGGACGCAGCGTCTCCTTAAACTTCTTCTTGGCCACGTGGAACTTCATGATCCTACACAAACACACAGACGACGCGCCGTCAGGAGGACGTCGCTTCTCAAATCAACCACAAGGTGGAAGCAGCTTCTTTGAGAAGATGCTTTCAGGTTTTCCTCTCACAGCCTTGATCTTCATCTCCTCGGGTGCCGTAAAGAAAATGTTTTGGAGATTTCCACCTGCCGCGCCGGGAAACCGAAGTGCGGCGTGACCCCCCTCGCGGGGAGGTTCGGATTTGGTTCATCTTGAGCTTTCTCTGGTTGGTTTCTTTCTCCTTGCAGATGACCTTCTGTAATAACAGCCCCGCCTGGGGGGGGTTGAGGGCGTCTGACCCCCAATATGACACCCTGGGAACGGCCGGGGCGGCGGCCGCCCGCCGAGCGAGGTGCGGCGAAGGCCGGCGTTCTCACAACCCCGCTTTTAACTCGCTCTGACCTCTTACCCTCACCCACTACTGTAATTGCAATACTTTAAATCGTCATAATTAATCTGTATATATGTCCATGACTGTGCAATGTTCATAACTGTGCAATATTTCATTTCATATCAGCTAAACTACAATTTTTTCTTTTCATACTCTTGTGCACTCCTTATCTTCACTTGTTACTTAAGAGACTTAAAGTTTTTCACTTGTTTACTAAGACACCTTATAGATTTCACTGAGACACTTTATAGTTTATTTTATTTCTTATTCTGCCCTTCTCTTTTTATTATTTATTACTGTTATATTTTTCTTGTAACTCTGGCACAACAATTTCCTTCGGGATTAATAAAGTTGTCTATCTTATCTTATCTTATCTTATCTTATCTTATCTTATCTTATCTTATCTTATCTTATCTTATCTTGCTCTCCTGCCCTCCATTATGGTCTCGCTGCTTTTAATTTGGATGTGAAAAAAAAAAGACATTCAGCATTGACTTGAAATCAGTAGAAATGACGTCATACAGGCGTCGTGTGCAGCTCGCAGATTATCGAAGAGGAAATGTAATAAATTGATGTTTGTAACAGCGCTAATATAAATTAAAGGGTGACTGAAAGCTAAACAAGTGAATGCAAAATAAAACAAAATGATAACGTACGTTTTTGTGAAATTCATCGCAACATAAATCAGATTAAAAAGTAAAAATGTAGATATGGGTTTTGAATTTCCCTCTGGTGGCAAGGCTAATGCTGTTTGCAGCCGTTTGTAAATGAATAATAGACATATTGGCTTTCAGACGCGCCGCGGCCTTCGAACTGAAACGCGTGTTTTATTTAGTCTTCTGCATCCGGAGAGACGCAAAAGAGGAGAAGAAAGCAAAAAAAGGATCCCCTTTAATATTTAAAATAATTCAACTGGCGTCTTCATCCATACAAAATTAAACAAACGTAAAAAACAAGTTTCTCAATTCGAAAATTCTTATTTAAATATTCAAAGAAAATAATTTATCGGGCTACATATGGCTCCCAGACAATTTTGAGTTGAAAAAAAAATCAATTTGGAACTGATTTTAAAATACTTGTGATATTTCTTCGTAATACTGTGTTATTTTAAAGTAAACAGAAATTTGTTTTGATGATGAATTTCACAGATCACCCGTCGAGCACGTCTGGGTCATTGAAAAGTTGAAGAAATTCATTTGATCGGATAACCGACTAGTTTATCCGTTTCAACCCTTGTAACGGAAACGATGACGAAAAGAAAAAAAGATGATGATTTCCGTGCATCAGAGAAATTTGCATTTGGATCTGCGGTGCGTCTAATATGCAAAGAAAATTGCATCAATGAAACGGTCAAATACGAAGCGGCACTTTGAATAAATCCATGCAGCACCAGAGGTTGCATTAAAAGTAAGACATATTAAATTTATTATACGTTAAAAATACTATATGGCTCCGAATGAAATATATTTATCTCCCAGTCAAAAAAGTACCTGACCCCTGATACAGACACACAACCATTCATCCTCTCATTCACACTTCGGGACAATTTGGTGAATGAGAATCAACACTGGCGTTCGCAGCGTATAAAATAATGACTAAACTGTATTAAGTGATGTATAAAGTGTTTAGATAAAATACATACTTTTGTATATATATATATATATATACTGCTCAAAAAATAAAGGGAACACTTAAAAAACACATCCTAGATCTAAATGAATGAAATATTCTTATGAAATACTTTGCTCTTTACACAGTTGAATGTGCTGACAACAAAATCACACAAAAATGATCAATGGAAATCAAATGTATTAACCCATGGAGGTCTGGATTAGGAATCACACTCAAAATTAAAGTGTAAAAACAAACTCCAAGCTGATCCAACTTTGATGTAATGTCCTTAAAACAAGTCAAAATGAATCTGTGTTGCTTCCTGAGTGGACACTATGATCAGAAGTGTGATTGACTTGGAGTTACATTGTGTTGTTCAAGAGTTCCCTTTATTTTTTTGAGCAGTATATATATATATATATATATATATATATATACATATATATATATATCATTCATTCAATTTAATTTTTTAAAGAAAAAAAACAAGCAGGAGCTGATAAGCGTCGGAGTGAGAGAATCAGGCGGCGCCAGTTGAATAAACATTCGCTTGCAGGGTGCCGGTGCCAGTGAACACACACACACACACACACACACACACACACACACAAAAAGCCGATCTTCTCGATTCCCCACGACGAGCCTCCGAACGCAGCGGTAGGTTGTGTAGATAAGGAGGCGGCGATGAGGCCCGCTGAGATGGAGAAGATTTAAGAAAGCATCAGCGGAGGGGAGCAAACACCACGTGAAGCCAGACACTCGTGCGAACGCCGTTCTTCTGGTTTCACACAGCACTTCCATATGTTGATTGGCGGAGGTGGAGAAATGTGTTGAACAGGTGGAGGAAAGTGTCAGAAAGAAGGGAAAGGTGGAGGAGATGTGGCAATGCTGTCTGTTTGGTTTAGCGACACTGAGGAGAAGCATGAAGATGTGGAGGTTCCTCTTTGGGAGCGAGAAGGTTGGAGAGGATCAGGAACGAGTCCAACAGAGGGACAGCACATGCTAAATGTTCTGGAGATAAAGATGGAGAAGCTCTGCCAGCATCTTCGCCTTGGTGCCTCCAAAGACTTGAACTTTTCATGAGATGCTTTTTGCAGACCCTAGAACCTTCTCAGGAACTGGGACATTTCTCTGTGCTTTGGGACAGCAGAGGAACGGACCTTCAGCTCCTAGAACCATCTAGCTCCTCGTCCCATAGGTGCTTTGTTGATGGTGGAACTCATAAGCCACGTCCATTCAGAGGTGTTTCTTGCGAGCGACATTTTTAAAAGCTATCCTGCTCACTGGCTGGATGTTTTCTCGGGACGAAATGGACAGAAGAAGTCAGAAAAAGAGCGACAAGCTCTTCAAGTCTGCTACACCTCAAAGGGGTTTCAAGGGCTTTCAGAGGAACATCCAAATTTGGACCAGAATAAGTGCAGAGTTAGCTTGCAGCTAGCTTGCGGCTAAGAACAGGGTTTTTCACAGTGCGGGGAGGCGATAAAAACACTTCAACCATCTGATGGTCCATGGTTATTATTCCATGAACGCTGTGGGAGTTTCCATCTCCATGTTGTCCCTATCATCCTTCTCTTCTTCTGGTTTTGTTTTATAGCATGGAGCTGAATGTGCACGTCGCAGATGCTAGCATCACACCAGCCCCTATCCTGGTCCTTCACTGCTTGCGAAAACACAAAACAACAAAAGAAGAAGGCAACTTCCTGGAACCGCATCGGAGGTGGACACTTAGAAATTTATCAGATGTTACAAAATCATCGGCCTCATTGAATTCAAGCCTGAAATTGCCGGGACATTTGTAAATGGATTATGGATTGTAAGATGGCTCTTCCAGTAGGTGTAGGGGGTAAATCCAGCCTGAGGTCTTGCTACAGGTATAGAACGTGCAGTTCTAGTAGTTCCGGTAAAACAACAGTAAATGGTCTCCACTTATTCACCTGCTCACACACACATTCCCCTCCTGGATCTCTGACACAATGCTTTTTAGCAACGCTGTAGGTCCAAATCCACTCAAGGGGCCTTTTTTTCCCCTCCAAATTCCACGTCAGTGAGGCGCTGACGTCATCACAATCAGATTTACAAACAAAATAAATAGATGGCTGCATTTGACTTGCGAACTCTAGCTCGCTGTTGTTGTGTTCTGCAGCCGAGGAGTCGCGTGGAAATAGCTCATCATGCTACATGCTAAACATGCTGTGCTAATCGCTAATAGCTCATCACGCGGGAAGAAGCCCCAGTTGTTGTTGTTGTTGCTTCTTCAAAACAGGTGGATGTGAAACAGGAAGTAGCCCCCCCCCCCCCCAAATAAAGTGATGCATAATGTATGTTTTAAATGGATGGAGTACAAAAGCTCGGAAAAGTTAATAAATTCACCCATTTGTATGAAAATATTAATGACGGTTGGTAATATTGGGACTCACCGGACAGCTCTGATGACGGCCTTGAGGGGCGCCGACAGGTCCTCCACCGTGACGTCGCAGTGGCAGCCGCGCTCGTCAAACGAATCCTCCGTGGTCATGCCTGCATCCACTGCGACACACACACACACACACACACACACACACACACACACACACACTCATAAAGCACTTTCTGCATGGCAGGTCGTGACAGGAGCTATAATCTAAACTAATCTTTTTAGAAGATCTGAATTGATATCAGGTCTCGGAAGGACAATGGTTTCATTTTTTCGTTCTTTTTTAGGGGTCGTCATTACATAAAAGTATATATATATATATATCCTTTATAAGGCTAATAATTCTGAGTAGGAGGAACAGAGAGGGAGAAAAAAGACAAAGAGCAGAGGAAAAAAAATGGAAAAAGAGTGAGTAATGAGTGTATTATAGTATATACTGTCATAAATCACGTCAAATAAATGGTACGGGGGGAATGAGAGGAGAAAAGGAGGTGTTTTTGAAGCAGTCAGCAGTTCCATGTATTAGAGCGGGGCAGAGGTTTTTTGGGAGATGTGTGGAAAAACGCTTATTCACACCAGGCTGTAGGCTGAACGCTATTTTAGGTCATAACCATAAATTCGTTCCTCCCTTGGAAGAGCCCTGAAAGGAAAGCTCGGTGAAATTTGGGGATTTGAAGGGATGTGAGATGTTTGTCGTCAGCGCCTCCGGGAGGGACATTCGAGGCCGTGGAGGTGTTTTCACCTGGACGGGAGGTGAGGAGCTGTAGAAAATGAGAGGGATGGTTCTTTCTAGCTAACAGCAGCACAGCAATTAGCAATTCCACCTCCCAGCAAGAAGGTTCTTGATTGGATGCCCTTTCTGGGCCTTCCTCTCCATTTGACACGTGAGCGAGTGAATGAGTGAATGTTTACGGGTCTCTGTATGATGGCCGAACGAGTGAGTGAATGCTTACGTATCTCTATTTGATGAACAAGTGAGGGAATGGTTATAGTTGTATGCCATATGAGTGAATAACTATAGGTCACTTTATGATGGGTGAATGAGTGAATAAGTGAGTGAATGGTTGTGTATCTCTGTAAGATGAATGAGTGAGTGAATGGGTGAATGTTATAGTTTTCTATATGACATATGAATGAGTGAGTGAGTGAGTGAGTGAATGCTTATAGGTCCCTATATGATGTATATGATATCTAAATGAATGAGTGAATACAAATATTTCTGTGCGAAATGGTGAATGGTTGCGTGTCTATGTGACATTCGTAACTCTTACGATGTGTGAATGAAAGGGTGAATGGTTTCACGTCCGGATATGACGTGTGAATGAATTAGTGAATGTTGTTATGTCTTCATATGAAATGACATGTAAAGAAATGACTGAATGGTTGATTATCTCTATTTGTGGCCCTGTGATTGACAGGTGACCAGTCCGGGATCTCTCGCCCAATCAAAGCCTGGGATTGGCTCCAGTAACCCCCCGCCCAAGAGCAGGAGATGATGAATGAATGAATGAATGAATGAATGAGTGTCTGGGGATTTACTGCAAGCAAGTGCTAAGTGAAACATGGAATTCCTAATTGCTGCATGAATGTGTGTGAATGCACACACACATGCGCACACACACACACAAACACACACACATAGACAGACAAGCTTGCAAAGCTGGACCCAGCACCCAGCCCGTCACCCTAACCAGCCGGTATCTCCCGCGTCCCAAACACTTTACGGGTCCCTGAATGCACCGCAGAACCGACGCCTCATCCTTTCCTCCTCATCCAGCTTAGCTGCAAAGACCTTTCAGAGGTGGGGTTCTAGATGAATCCAGCCTGGTCAGAAGACTTTAAGGGATGGAAAGAAGGGCTTTCTGAAGTTACTTGGACGTAAAAGGTAAAAAAAAATCTTGGATTTCTCTTTCCTAAGAAGGGGAGGGTCGCCACTCAAACGGGCCCCCCTTCGAGGAACGCGCAAATGAAGTGGAGAGGGTGTGAAGGCCGATCTGAAACGAGGCCGGTTGCCACGTCGGATAAGGTCAGGCGCTCATTTCCGACGTGACTCACTACTAATGCGTCGGGACACGTCCGTCTTACCATCGGAGACGGCGGCGCGCGTCTGGCTCTTCAGTCTCAGCGACGGCCTGAATCGCGTGCGGTCGTTGAAGCTCCAGCTCTTCTGCACCTTGGCCGGGCTGCCGCTCATCAGCTCCGTCCCGCCCACCACCTCGTTGCCGGGGGAGCAGCGCTGGCGGTCGCTGACGGACGTCTGCCGGCTCTTCAGGCTCTGCCCGCGAGGGCTCGCCATCCGCACGCGCTCCTTGAAGCTCAACTTCTGGCTGCGGGGGCGGGAGGAGGAGGAGGAGGAGGAGGGGGAAGATTTATGGGAGCGAAGAGAGATTTGGGAAACAAGAGGGATGTATCAGTGATACATGGAAGGAGGAAAAGGGGGGGGGGGTTGGTGATGGATGTGGCAGAGAGAGAGTTTGACAGGTTGATAGAGAGACACGACGAGAGAGAAAAAAGGGAATACTGTCAACATCGATTCCCCCTCGGAGAGCGAGAAGAGTTCAGAGAGCCGGCCGGCCGCGGCCAACGTTCTGTCTGGTTCTATACATCAGCCTAGAAGACAACATCCATCCCTCCGGAGACACCTGAACCCCCACCGAGACCACCCCCGCCAGAACGAACCCGGCAAATCCCGCAATTCTTTAAAAAAAACAAAAAAAAAACGCGTCTTGAAGGATCGAGTCTCTGCGCTCCAACAGGTCTTCGGTTGAACCCATGTCCTGCTGTGGATGGTGAACCTCCTACGCCCAGTCCCTTGGACCAGCCCTCCTTCTCACGCACTCCAGTAAAGAGGAACGCGAGGAGAGTTTTGCGTGAAACGAACAGAAAAAAACATAAACATGAAAAAGGCTGATAAAGGTTTGGTGGTGCGTTCGAGTGTTTGTAGGAAAACAACGGAAAATTCCCCGTTTATGTGAGGTTACGGATCTACACGCTTAGCGGAGGAATCTCTGGCCTTCGTGCTTTCAGGCGTGACGTTAAGGACCTCGGCTCACGTGGTTCTTCATCACGTCTGCGGATCTTATCCATGCCGTGACCACTGGAGGTTAGCATTAGCATTAGCATTAGCGTGAGGGCTATCTATCCGTCCGTTTGGTCCAGGTCTTCCAGAGAGGTTCCACGTCCCTCCACCATGTCTTGGGTCTCCTCCTGTTGGGACCTCCTCCAGGTTCTGGTTCTTCTGGATCAGCGCCCGAAGCTCCATGTCAAGACACTTAAACGCAAACATCCCTCAAGCCCGAACATCTCCCCCACCGCCCCCATCTCGGACGATATCTGTTTACCCATCTACTTTGGAGCTCTTGGAAGATGCAGAAGGTGACATTCAAATCCAAAACCTGGCGAGGCTGCAGGACGGGGACGCGCAGCCAGCACCACGTCGCGAATGCAGAAGGACCAGCATGCAGAGCGGCAGGCCGGTGGAGGGAGAAAATGCAGGGTCCCCACACATTTTTCATGCCACAGTTTAACGCTGTTTCCAGAGCCGCGCGTCTTACTTGAATTTCAGTGTTTTAATCTGTTTTAATCCCCGCGACTGGAGGTACTGAAGCAAGTTTTCTCATATATTCCAAAACCTTTATATTCCAAAGATTACGAAAAGTTATTTTCCATGGTGTCCTAAATTTCTAAATGATTTACCATGATTTCATGCACTTCCATGTGCGGCTACCCTGTATTTAATGGTTTTCCTATACTTAGGTTTAAGTACGGGGGGAAAAAAAATTAAAAAAAAAAGAGGGTTCCTTATACACTGTTCATGGCAAAAAGATAATGAGTAGTTCTTTTCTCTTCTGTATCTGTCATATCCTTGACTTTCCAACACTGAGACCTCCGCGTCTTTCAAAAAATGCCACCGAGATTAACGTGACAGAATCTTATATCTCCGCTGGCGGAGGCGGACGGGACGGAGGGTGCAGCTGAAGTGCAAAGAGCATGCAGGACAGGGAGGAGAGGCTGGGCTACAGACGGCAATACGAAATAAAATCGAGTAACATAAGTGGGACTAAAATAAAATGGAAAGATAAGGAAAAATAAATTGGACTGGAATAAAATTAAATTAAATGAATTGGAATAAAAGAGCAGAGAGAGATAAAATAGAATGAATTGGAATGTGATAAAATAACATGAGATTAAATAAAATAGAAAAAAAAACATGGCGGCTATATGATCTGAAAAAGGCTGTAAGGAAAAAAAAATGTCCTGCCGCGTGAACTTCATTTCAGTATTTATGTCTGATTTGATTGAAATTCAGACTTGAGATTAAAATCAACTCTCTCTTATTGTAATTATTCTGTGAAACTTTCCCATTGCTAATTAAAGAAGCATGTGTTTGACCTGTCCATGCGGCTGGACATTTCTGCAATATAATGGAGGTCTGAATACTTTAAGGGCCATTTTAAGGTTTTTAAATGACAAAGTATAAGAAATCGAAGAATATTTTGAATCCTGCAGTGACGGGTGGGGGGTCAACATGCACCGGTGGGGTGTTGGGGTGGTGGGGAGCGGCGCTAAATCCAATAGCATCTTCCCGTATCTCCACATCATGCACATCCCTGACACCGCTGGCGAATTTGGCAACGCGTCTACGCGGGTTTAGCTAAACACTCGGGTGGAATCCCCCTTTCATTTCCACAACAGCGATCAATCCTTGTTGACATTCGACAGGCAGCAGGCAGCAGTCGTCTCAGACTGAACCCTCGGCTAGCCAACACGCCGCGTTCCCTTGTTGTCGTTCCCCTCCATGCTATTAGGCAGTCATTCCCACGGGGTTACTGAGCCGACAGCGGGGGGGCAGAGAAGATGCTGTGCAATACTGTAGGTACCTCCTGTGTTTCCGAGAATACCTTCGGAAGAACCTCCCGTTACTCTCGCCCTTACTAGAGCGAGGAGGGGAGGGGGCGGGCGGACGGCGGAGGGCAACGCATGGGAAGAGATAAAGGAGGAAGATGTCAATATTGGTGCAGAGCAAACACACAGAGAGGAACGCCCGTCGGACGCCCGGATTGGGTTCCCTTCGCAAATTCGGGAATTCCCTCTTTGTGTCGACGGAGCGTGCATTCAAACTTCGGATCTGGTACGAGAAAAACTCTCAAAAAGGTCAAATCCAGATCGAGCTCTATCGTTTTTACCGGCGCTTTCTTCGGTGAACCGCCGGCAGCGATGCGTCTGCTCTGGCGCTTTGGAAGTGTGTTTAATGTTTACAAGTATTGGTGTTTACAAGTCTGCGCAGGACCAAGCGGAGTAGATCCCCCACCACTACCTCCTCAACCCTCCGACCAGATGTTTCGCCGCGACACGGAGTAGCCGACAAGTCTGTAAAACCGCTAACGAGCCGAAGCGTCGTGCTTCCTCACAACGGGCTGGGGGGCGGGGGTGGCGATGCAGCGGTATTAAAAAAAAAAAAAAAAAGGCATAATTGGGATTTAACGAGTGCAAATTGGCGTTATTGCGAAAGAAAAAGCCCCCGAAAGAAGCTTTGAAGACATGAAAGTGTAATTAAATCTCCCTTTTAAACAAAAGGATTTGTGGAGGCCACAAAACCCAATTAAAGGCTTCGTTTTTTTTTTCTCTTTTTTTTGGGGTTTGAGGATGAGAGACATTTGTTGGTGTGTTTAAGCCCATTTACAAAAGTGTGTGTGAGTGTGTGTGTGTGTGTGTGTGTGTGTGCACTTGCACGCGTTGGGGTTTAAATGCCTCAGAAGCAGCTGGCTCCATGTGAGGTCCCCAAAATGTTGCCAAAGAAGCTCCGTTCAGTAACAAAAACTATACAAGCATAATTAAACTCACAAATCTCTGTCTTCTTCTTCTCCTCCTCCTCTCTGAACCCCCCATCCCCTCTGCTTCCCCCTTTTCCAGCTCCGCTTCAACTCTCCGAGACTTGTGTTTGATGAGTTATATAAATACCATCCCAATGGAAAAAGTGCGTCATGGTACAGACATGGTACAGACTCCTGTCTTTGAAGGGGTGTGTGTGTGTGTGTGTCTGCATGCATGGGTCTGTTCACATGTGTGTGTGTGTGTGTGTATGCGTGCGTGTGTTTGCGACACACACACACACACACACACACACACACACACACACACACACACTTACAAATGGAACCCATCGCCCCTAGCCCGCCTGAGAGACAAGTGCAAAGGGGGGAGAAAAGGCGGTGGAAAAGGATGGAGGGAATCAGATATTGGGTGAAAAAGGTGGGAAATGAGAATAGAGTGGAAATGATGGAAAAAAAAGGACAGGGAGGGAGGAAAAGGGGGGGCAAGTTCACCGGAGGTCATTAGAAGGCGGGGTGTGTTATCCAAGTCTGCCTGTGTGAGTTGTGCAAACATAGCTAACAACAGAGCTAACGCCGCAGCTAACAACAGAGCTAATGCAGCAGCTAACAACAGAGCTAACGCCGCAGCTAACAACAGAGCTAAGCCCACCTTTGGAAAACCTCTGGGTTTACAAGTTGTGAATCTTCATATTCATCTTGTTGATGCTCCGTATATATAACGGCATATATACAAAGAAAAAGTGCACACACAATGGATTTTTCATCATTTTCGTACATGGCTAATTCAATCTTAAGCTTTACGCGTTTACATGAGATGGCATTGTCTCACACCTCTCGCGCATAATTTGTAAATTACTCATCTCCGTTTGAGCTTGAGACAGACAGTCTAACAAACCTCATGTTGGCTTTTGGATTCTTCCAGGGAAATGTATTTTTTAGTTGTTTTTTTTTCCCTCTGCGATATGACTTATTTATAGAGTGTGAAATGACGATCCCACCACTCGAACAAGGTTGCGGGTTTTGTCCGTGGGCCAATCCATATTTTCGAGATATGATTTTTGACTGCGATGGAATTAGATGACATCATCCCTTCCTTTGTTTTCTTTTGTTCATAATAAGCACATAAACCTGTTTATAAATGAGTAATGAGCTGTTTATATTCATACACGCACGAGAAAAGGTGGAGGATATTGTTTTTGTTCCCCTCATCCTCGCACAGGGCGTGCCGTTTCCATGACAGTTGATGGCCATCGACCGGTTATCAAAAAACACACACACAAAAAAAAATAAACAACAAACTGATTGGCCACGTAAGAATCTGGAATGTGGAAAGTAAACTGAACAATCTTGAAAATAATTTTCATTTTGCACGAGACGTGAGGCACGCACCTTTAACATTTAGTAATTAGATGTGTATGTGTGTGTGTGTGTGTGTGCGTGTGTGTGTGTGTTGTTGCGTGCACGTCCGTGAGAGTGAGTGTACTGTGAGTCATACAAACCTGTAAGTAGTCTCGCCCTGCTCTTTCCTTCAAAAGTTAGTGCGATGAAAAGGAGACAAAGGGGAAAGAAGTCAGTTTTCCAGCAGATTAAAAACAACGGCATCACAAACAGAAGTTTCCACTAGGAAGGCAATCGGGCCGAGAGGCGGCGCGAGGCGCCGGCATGCACACCCCGACCGTGCACGGTCGGGCTGGAAAGGTTAGCTGAGAGACATGCATGGAAATCGAGGGCGAGTGAAGGCTCCGGCTGTGGCGTGTGGTGTGTGCACGAGATGGAGATGTTATGCCAAAAGAAAAAAATCATTTGAATTAGCAAATTAGCTACATAAGCCTGCCCTCAAAAGATGTGATATTTATCTAGGGGGCAAGATTTAGCCGCGGCTACGCGCTCCACGTCAGGTTGAGCTGCTGTGTTGACGTGCTCAGCTAGTCGGGCCTCACGGATTAGCTAGCTTCATATTAATGTACCGCACCAGGATTTATGAAACACTTTGAAAGTTTAGCGCCAAAAAAATCAAGGTTTAGTTCATAGCTGCTTAGGTTAGCTTGTTTTATATATAATTTCACTAGGAATTTTTGCCCATTTTTTTACACTGTAACATCGGTTGTGTTGCTGACTCCTATGATGCTAATGCTCACGTTAGCAGTTGATTACACGACCGACTATGATCGTATGAACATGTTGTGAATATAGCGGCGCTAATGTGCACAACAATCTCAGGTCAGACAGCTGTGCTGACATAGTCCGCTAAGCTAGTTGGGTCTCACAGATCTGGCAATTTGACTCAAAAAATCTCCTTATGCAATAGACGTGACTTATCGTTAGCTTATACTAGCTTATGTTGTTTTTAGCCGTACTATCTTCTAAGATAACATCGATTGTTGTAATCGATCCCTACGATGCTAATGCTCAGGTTAGCGGCCCATGCCTACTTGTTTGCTGACATCGCCATTTTGGATCCAGACGATATTCTATGATCATTCTGAGGACGGAGAAAATCCCCGGCTGCGTTTCGAAGCGAACTGTCAGTCAGTTCAGGTTTTCCCAGCGTGGAGTCAACCTGAGGACAGGCTGCCGTGCTCCTCACACAGAAAAGTGCTCTGCGGTGTCGGTCTGGATGAATAATTTGTAATCTCTCTGCCGATATTAATAAATGTCTCTTTAGTGCTTCTCCCAGTTGTGGTTGTGGAAGTGAGAGGACAGGAGGAGGAGGAGGAGGAGGGCGGTTCCAAAAAAAATGATGCATGCTAAGCAAAGACATCCCCCCCGAGCGCAGGGGATGATTATGGGAACGATCGCGACGACCGCGAGGCTACGCGAAGGTGAGGTTCGTGATGGGCAGATGGCAGAGGAGTGGGAAGCCACGCCGATGGAGCCGAGCAGACACCGGAGACACAAGGAGGAGGAGGAGGAAGGCTGAGCAGCAGCGGCCATGTTTGTAAGTCTGTAAGTTGTTACCTACTTGGCAGGGCTGCAGGTATGCAACGCCTTCAAATGAGGCTTCCAGGTAGCAATGGAAACCGAGTTCTCATCAGCAGCATAACTACGCCAGACACACTACGTGCAGAGTTGACAGGATGAATAAAATAACGATGAATGAGACAATTAATGGGTCGAAAACAAAAAAGAAGGAGAGGGAGGAGAGTACAAGTTTTGGGGTTGGTGAGAGAAGGAAGGTAAGGGGAGGGGGAAGAAATAGCCGATTAGCTTTTTGGGTAGTGTTGATGCAATTGGGGGTTGGGGGTAGACGGACGGAGGGTGGGGGGGTGCTGGAGGTGGTGGAGATGCTGGTGGAGGTGCAGGTGGAGGTGATGCTGGTGGGGGATACATGCCTGTGGGGGGGAAGGGCACTTTGGTAGTGGTGCCAGGTGGCTCTGAGGTAGGGACGAGCACCATCGGTGGAGTAAAGACGCCAAGCTGCCTGGGTGGTGGAGGTCACAGACATGGACAGGATGCACAAATTCACATGTAATACACACACACACACACACACACACACACACAAACAGAAGGGCAACGTCACAAAACACGGTGGCGAGAAAGGGGATGCGATATAGGTGAACATGTGATGCACACAGGGATTGGAAATGCATGTAACCCGCTGGCAGCCATGTTGGACATCTTGTAAACAAACCCCGATACTTGATGTACTGGAACGCACCCCTGAACGTGTTCTCGGTTTGGGAACGACCCCCTCAAATCTAGACAATATCGCGCAGTATCAATATCCTTGTTGGCTAGCGTCCATTAGCCTTGTTGAATATGACACACTGACGGTCTCTGGACTGGACTCTTGGATTTTAGTGCCTCCGTTAGTGTCCAGATGTCATTAAAAGCCAAATTAGTCAAAATATTTCATAAATATCATGACTACTTTTCTGATTAACAACTTCAGATTACCAGTGTCTTAATCCAGATTGAATATCCTCAGCCTCCATGCCAAGATATCACATTTTACCACATTTCAAGCAGAATTATGGCTTGAATGTCATTACAATGCTAATCAGAATTAGCATAAACAGCGGTCAGACGGTGACAGAACTGCTTGTTTGACATTTATTCTGAAAGGTATTTGTATTTATTCCAAGGGAGGGGGGGGGTTCGGGGATTAGCACGTAGCGTTTTGTACTTCACTCAGAAAAGGGCCTCCGCGGCGACGCCGATTAGCGGGGCTTTAAAATTTCACGCCGCAGTTAGCGCCCTTCTTTTCTACATTTGAAATTGGAAAAGACAATAAAACAACGGGAGCACGGCTCAAAGCGTGTTACATCGCCTTTGTTTACTGTAATTTCCGGACTATAAGCTGCTACTTTTTTCACACGCCTTGAACACTGCGGCTTAAACAACGATGTGGCTAATTTATGGATTTTTTTGGGATAACAAGCGTCATGCCGCCAATACATTTAGCCTCATCACATAGGACCCATTAAATTACTGTGAAATTCTGAGGCCGTTCAATTCTGACACCGAAGAAGACGACTTTAATGGTTTAAGTGCGCAGGAGGAAGACCAAGATAGCGATCAGCTGGAGTAAGACAAACCGGGGACAGAAAATGGATGGATGAATGGACTTTTCCTTGTGTTATTTATTATTAATCTTTTTAATCACCTGTGTTACAGGCGCTGTTCGGAAAAAAGCATTTCCAGTACGTATTTGCGGATGTCACGTATTGAATTAAAAGTAAAAAAAAAATGTTTCTGCCTAAATATCTCATGTAGCAGCGGGACACCTGCAGCTAACAGACAAGTGAACACATATATTTATCCATTTATTTTAAGCCAGTGCGGGTTATAAAATACGGTAAAATACGATATTTAAGCCAGTTCCAGTTGCATGCTGAAACTATTTGTGCAAATATATTTTGGAAACTGCTATGCGTTTGTTCACAACAACACAGCAGCCAGACGTGGTTACAGGATTTGCGGCATGGCTTTGGTGCCTTCGAATGAATGAATGAATGAATGAATGAACACTTGGGGCGGGATATGAACACGAGCCGCCTGCCGGTAGCTCGGATGTCAGATGTTTGGTAGCCCCGGAGCCGAAACAGGAAGCGAAATTTGAGTCCCCGGCAGCCGTGGTCATATCCTTTCCCCTGGCTTACAGTGCACGCTGTGGTTGGAGGTGTGAGGAGGGGACCGGGGAGGGTTCGGGGAGGGTGACAAACACAACAGAATCATCATCTCTTTTATTCAAACACATCAAAGATGCTTCCAAGTCAAGTTATCCTATTTTTTTGAACCTGTTGAGGAAAATGTTGTGAGCTTGGAAGGTAGCGGACGGGATTAAACGCTCGCTTCGCGGGCGATTCGGAGAACAAATGGGTTCCCGCTGGGGTTTGTCAAGAGAAACGCCTCATTTGTAACGGCGGAGGTGGGGGGGGGGGGGGAATCCAGGACGGCCGGGTGAAGAATATTGTTTAAACTTCACTCATTATTCACCTAAATAGGAGAAACCGCACGCACCGCTTTTAAACAAATTTCCACTCTCGAGTGTTTCCGCTAAAACGCTCTCCGAGGCAAAAACAAGTGTTTTTTTTTTTCTTTTAAATTTCAGATCAAATTCCACGGCCTCCGTCCAGCTCCGTGATCTGCCTGCAGGAAGTAAACAAGCGACTTCCTCATCGGAAAAGTGCGTCTTCTACCGTGATACGTCTGGTTCGATGCTAAATTCGCCATGAGAGTATATTTTCCACCGAGTGAACGCGTCGTTAAATAACAGGTTCAGTTTCGGTGCGTCTGGACGGGGAGAGGCCTCGTCAACCAACTGTCAGATTTAGCACGGAAACGCAGAGCGAGGGATTCAAAACCCTCATCGGGACAAAAAAAAAAAAAAAATACGAATTTTTACTATGAAGGCCTCCATTGGTAAGATCGTGGAGATGTCTCTCCTTGACGGGCCACTGTGCAGGATTTAGAGGTCGTGCAAAATTACAAATCCATTCAGCAGATGCTCCTCGTCCTCAGCCACTAGTCTTTTTCGTCTGAGCCCCAAAAAAGACCCAGAACTAATCCGTACCCATCTGTTAATTGGACCGAGACAAGCCAGAGACGGATCTGGACTGGACCTATCTATTACCTGGAATCTTGGACCGGTTTGATGCATAATTGAGAAATGTCTGGGCTGAACGGAGCCCGGAGATGCGGATCTGACCTACCTGCAGTTTGGCAGACGTTATAAACAAAATAACGTGGACCTCGCCACAAGTTATCGCCTTACCGAACGCTATGTTTGCATCCCGTCTATCCTCCGCGGAATACATCCGAGCTCTGATAGCCGGGTTCCTTCTGCTCTTTGCGCGGAAAGACCCGTTCGGGAGGCTCGCGGAGCCATGGGCCGCCATTGGGTGAAGCCCGGAGGCCGATTCCAATTCGAAGAAAAGGGGGAAATTCACCGAATATAAGGGTGCGCGGATCTCGACCTGAGCAGGGCGGTGGTTACCGTCATCCCTGACCTCACCACTGGATGCCGCTACATCCCAAACACTAGCCCGGTGGATGTTTTAATAAGATTTTTACAAGTAAAGAAATGAACGAGGTGCGTTTCTCCATTTTCAATCTGGTGCTAGGGAGTAAATTCCCGCCCTGGGTGCGCGGGCTACCTGGATGAGGCTGGCGGCCGGGTTCCTCCTCTTCTCGAAGTGCTTCTGCCGATGCTGCTCCTGCACCTTCAGGGCGAAGCCCGACCCGAGGATCCCCTGAGGAGAAACACAGCACGGGTTCGGAACTTGGGAGCTACAGTCGGACATCACGCGGATTTTCTGCACTCACGGCCGGCAGGGCGAAGAAGGAGATTCCCAGGAGGGCGAAGCCGGCGGACAGCAGCCGCCCGGTCCACGTCTGCGGGGTCTTGTCTCCGTAGCCGATGGTGGTCAGAGTGATCTGCAAGTTACATTACATTACATTACATTTGGCAGACGCTTTTATCCAAAGCGACTTACAACAGAGGACATCGGGCCTGCAAATAACACTTGCAAGTTGTGATCGAACCGTCACCCACAGTCTGGAAGATCTCGGCTCGACTACGGAGTACTGGCGTTCTAATGAACACGATCGTGTGTGTGTGTGCTGGTTAGCTTTCTGTCCTACATCATAATTAAGGCCCCGGTAATGGCTTTCTCCGTGGAGCGGAGAAGAAAGATGCTCCCGGTGTCGTCCCCTCGCCAGGAGCCGAGCGGCCTCACCTGCCGCCCGGCTCAAATTGAATTTATCGATCGGCCCATTTCTCGTCGGTTCGCCGTCCGTTTCCGTGCTTTCGAAGCGTAATGGGTTTCTTTTTAGAGGCCGGAGGAAAACGCGCGGCGTCACCAGCCGGGCGTGACTTCCAGGGCTCATTTATGTTGTGTTTTTTTTTCGTTTCTCCTAGTGAAGGTGTCATTAAGGCTGTGCAGACGGTGTGAATGGAAATATATGACTCTTTTCTGGCTAAAATTAAGAAAAAATGTAACGCACCACTCTGAAGTTAATTCACCGCCTGCTTAAGGAAGCAGAGACTCCGCGCAAACCTTTAGATGTTACTCATCACGTTCAAAGTGAGGATGCAGCCGCGTTCCTCACCGTCCCCCACCACAGGGCGTCAGCGTAGGTGGCGAAGTCCTTGTTGAATTCTTTCTCCACAAGGTAGACCAGGAAGGAGGAGAAGATGAGCACCAGAAACCCGATGTACCAGGCCGTCACCAGCTCCTGCGGCGAACGCACGGCAAACATCACGAGGCGGCATTCGTCGGCGGGCTGGTCGCCGGCCCGCGGGGGGCTAGCCGGGCTATCGGGGGGCAACTCGGGGTTCGGGAGGACCCGGGAATTGAACCGACAACCTCGGCGCAAAGTGAAAACATTGTGAATGAGGCTGCGCGCTGAGGGAATGACATAAATATCTGTCAACCACATAAACCGCGAGATCTAAAACCGTGTTATTTATGTATATGTGCTTTCGGCGAGCATATATAGGCCGCAGTGAAGCAGTAAGCCATCGCCCGCGGCAACCCTGACTTAATGGCTTGATGTACAACGTCTCTTTATAAATAAATAAACAGATAGATAAAAAAATCATGCCGGCAAACTGAAATTCATGGGTTGTGAACATCTTGATGTGTGTGTGTGTGTATGTGAGTGAGAAACACACACACACACATACACAGTAGATATGTCAAGAAGTTCCGCACAAAAATCAAGCTTGTTAATTAACATGTCGTCCATTATGTAATTTAACCCGCGAGGCAAACACACACACACACACACACACACTCCGCCGCCCCACCTTGCTGTGCGCGTACACCACGGACCCCAGCAGCTTCCAGGTGCCGCCCCGCCGGTCCATGCGCACCATGCGGAGGATCTGCAGGAAGCGGAGGCTCCGCAGCGCCGAGGTGGCGAAGATGTTGCCTTGGCTACCGGCCGAGACCACAGCCACCGAGGCGATGAGGACGATGATATCTGGAGGGGAAAGGCGTGGAAAATGACCGGTCACGGGCGTTCTAAGCAAGAATCCTCTTCCTGAAAGTACACCTGGAGATGCGACGACGCGTGGACGCCGGCCGATAGCGGTCGCCGGTGCCGCCTGGGCTTTTCCGTCACTGTAAACACAGTATTTTTTCCTGGCGCTCGGACTCACCTATGACACAGAAGGGTTTCCTGGCAAAGCGCAGGCGTCCCTGCCAGCCTCGGTAGCGGCAGCAGCAGCCGGCGCTCCATATCCTGATGATGTACTCCAGACCAAACACCACGATCATCACAAACTCCTGCAGCGGGAGGGGGGGGGGAGGAATCAAACAGGCCACAGTTTTCAGAAGGATAATACGACCAGGGGATCTTCACGATGGATTATTCGTCAATATCTGCCGATATCTGGGTCGTGGAGGTGCTGGAACCCGTTCATTCACCGTCATCCGGTCCGATGAACCTGGAGAAGAGCTGCTGTCGCTTCAGTAGCTTTTCCCTGCAAAGGTTTGCGCATAGGAATGGGAAAAAAAAGCCCAGGTTCTGACAAAGAACAGTTTGGGCTTTTCAATTGGCGTCTCCACAAATTCATCTTGTTATGTCCTCCGCTCTCCTATGCAGATACCCTCAGCGCTTGGATGGATGACTCACCCACGTCGGGTTACATTGGACTTAAATCTGACATTTAAAAAAAAAAAAAAAAAAAAGTAGACATTTTTTTTTTTTTTGTTCTTGTGAAATATTGGCTTTGGGGAAGTGGAATTTTTAATTTTCTAAAATGTAATTTTTCAACGCTACGAAGAGCGCAAAAAAAAAAAAAAAAAAAAAAAAAATCCATTCATGCTCGGCGTTCCTGGTGCGGCAGCGGGACGTCTGGGAGGAAAGCCGAGCCGTCGGACAAAACCGAGAGTGTTTTTATTCGCTGTGTGTTTTGGACGGAGTCACGCTTTCATGTCTCCGCACTTGAACGGCGCCCGATGTTGATCTTTCCACCTCTGCTTCCAGGTTTCCTACTTAAGACCGGTGGAGATTTTGGGCTCCATCACATCGGAGGCACAGACTAGGGCCTACGGTGTGTGTGTGTGTGTGTGTGTGTGTGTGTGTGTGTGTGATTTTGATTTAGATCAGCAAGGGGCCAATCAGTGTGTTTCAATTCAGTGTAAAAAAGCACATTCAGCTTTTCTAAGGTGTCACTCACACAGACACACACACACACACACACACACACACACACACACACGCGTATGCATACGCATACACACACCTTATTAAATCCCATTTCTGTCTTACACATATATGGTTTCGTTTAATAAATTTACAGGAAACTGTGTGTGTGTGTGTGTGTGTGTGTGTGTGTGTGTGTGTGTGTGTGTGTTCGTGCGTGTGTGTCCATGCAATTTTGATCGAGATCAGCGAAAGGCCCAATCAGTGTTAAAAAAGCACATTCAGCATTTTTTAAGGTGCCCCTCAGACACACACACACACACACACACAGAAACACACACACACACCTTATTGAATCACATGCATAACATGTCTTAAACATACATATCTAAAACTTGACACTGCCTAATTTTGTGTGTGTGTGTTTGTGTGTGTGTGTGTGTGTGTGACACCTTTAGAAATGCTGACTGTGCTTTTTCAGAACTGAA